>NW_026622886.1:55425347-55690195 GCF_023065955.2 Ursus arctos
TCAGACTGTGCCTGGGCCCTGTGGTCTCTTCCAGGTCAGTGTATGGCATTTCCTTCCCCTTGCCACAGGCACCTGGGAGCATGTCTGCACGTGGAGAAAGACTTTCCCGTGGGAAGCCGGTTTTTGTCAAACGGGTCCCAGTGCTCTACTCCTCTCTTTTCACTCCTGCTGCCAGAAGCCCAGGGAAGATGGGAGGGCTTAGAACATGGCGGGGCACTGTGGTTTCTTCCAGAGAAGTGGAGGGCATTTGCTTTAGCTTGCCACAACCACTTGTGACAGGGTCTGCACCTCAGGAAAACTGTCTCCGTGGGAAGCCGGCTTTTTGCAAAGGGGTCTCAGGGCCGTGTGCCTAGGCTGTCCCTCCGGCTCCCCAAAGCACAGGGACGAGGTGAGGGGCTTAGACCATGCCTGGGCAATGTTGTTTCTTACACCTGCATGTGTGGCATTTTGTTGAGCTGGCTACCCCCACTTGGGATACGTTTTCCACAGCAAGTACCTATTGTTCGTCGGAAGCCTTTTTTGCCCCAGGGGTCTTCGGGCTGTGTTCGTTGGGGTTGAACTCCTGCTAGCAAAACCGCCGGGATGAGGGAAGGGTTCAGACTGTGCCTGGGCCCTGTGGTCTCTTCCAGGTCAGTGTATTGCATTTCCTTCCCCTTGCCACAGGCACCTGGAGCATGTCTGCACTTAGAGAAAGACCTTCCCGTGGGAAGCCGGTTTTTGTCAAACGGGTCCCAGTGCTCTGCTCCTCTCTTTTCGCTCCTGCTGCCAGAAGCCCAGGGAGGATGGGAGGGCTTAGAACATGGCTGGGCACTGTGGTTTCTTCCAGAGAAGTGGAGGGCATTTGCTTTACCTTGCCACAACCACTTGGGAGAGGGTCTGCACCTCAGGAATACTCTTTCCGTGGGAAGTCGGCTTTTTGCAAAGGGGTCTCAGGGCCATGGGCCTCGGCTGTCCCTCCGGCTCCCCAAAGCACAGGGACGAGGTGAGGGGCTTAGACCATGGCTGGGCAATGTTGTTTCTTACACCTCGGTGTGTGGCATTTTGTTGAGCTGGCTACCCCCACTTGGGATAGGTTTTCCACAGCAAGCACCTCTTATTCGTCGGAAGCCGTTTTTGCCTCAGGGGTCACCGGGCTGTGTTCGTTGGGGTTGAACTCCTGCTAGCAAAACCGCCGGGATGAGGGAAGGGTTCAGACTGTGCCTGGGCCCTGTGGTCTCTTCCAGGTCAGTGTATGGCATTTCCTTCCCCTTGTCACAGGCACCTGGGAGCATGTCTGCACGTGGAGAAAGACTTTCCCGTGAGAAGCCGGTTTTTGTCAAACGGGTCCCAGTGCTGTGCTCCTCTCTTTTCGCTCCTGCTGCCAGAAGCCCAGGGAGGATGGGAGGGCTTAGAACATGGCTGGGCACTGTGGTTTCTTCCAGAGAAGTGGAGGGCATTTGCTTTACCTTGCCACAACCACTTGGGAGAGGGTCTGCACCTCAGGAAAACTGTCTCCGTGGGAAGCCGGCTTTTTGCAAAGGGGTCTCAGGGCCGTGGGCCTCGGCTGTCCCTCCGGCTCCCCAAAGCACAGGGACGAGATGAGGGGCTTAGACCATGCCTGGGTAATGTTGTTTCTTACACCTCGGTGTGTGGCATTTTGTTGACCTGGCTACCCCCACTTGGTGTAGGTTTTCCACAGCAAGCACCTATTGTTCGTCGGAAGCCGTTTTTGCCCCAGGGGTCTCTGGGCTGTGTTCGTTGGGGTTGAACTCCTCCTAGCAAAACCGCCGGGATGAGGGAAGGGTTCAGACTGTGCCTGGGCCCTGTGGTCTCTTCCAGGTCAGTGTATGGCATTTCCTTCCCCTTGCCACAGGCACCTGGGAGCATGCCTGCACGTGGAGAAAGACTTTCCCGTGGGAAGCCGGTTTTTGTCAAACGGGTCCCAGTGCTCTGCTCCTCTCTTTTCACTCCTGCTGCCAGAAGCCCAGGGAGGATGGGAGGGCTTAGAACATGGCTGGGCACTGTGGTTTCTTCCAGAGAAGTGGAGGGCATTTGCTTTACCTTGCCACAACCACTTGGGAGAGGGTCTGCACCTCAGGAAAACTGTCTCCGTGGGAAGCCGGCTTTTTGCAAAGGGGTCTCAGGGCCGTGGGCCTCGGCTGTCCCTCCGGCTCCCCAAAGCACAGGGACGAGGTGAGGGGCTTAGACCATGGCTGGGCAATGTTGTTTCTTACACCTGGGTGTGTGGCATTTTGTTGAGCTGGCTACCCCCACTTGGGATAGGTTTTCCACAGCAAGCACCTATTGTTCGTCGAACGCCGTTTTTGCCCCAGGGGTCTCCGGGCTGTGTTCGTTGGGGTTGAACTCCTGCTAACAAAACCGCCGGGTTGAGGAAGGGTTCAGACTGTGCCTGGGCCCTGTGGTCTCTTCCAGGTCAGTGTATGGCATTTCCTTCCCCTTGCCACAGGCACCTGGGAGCATGTCTGCACGTAGAGAAAGACTTTCCCCTGGGAAGCCGGTTTTTGTCAAACGGGTCCCAGTGCTCTGCTCCTCTCTTTTCACTCCTGCTTCCAGAAGCCCAGGGAGGATGGGTGGGCTTAGAACATGGCTGGGCACTGTGGTTTCTTCCAGAGAAGTGGAGGGCATTTGCTTTACCTTGCCACAACCACTTGGGAGAGGGTCTGCACCTCAGGAAAACTGTCTCCGTGGGAAGCCGGCTTTTTGCAAAGGGGTCTCAGGGCCGTGGGCCTCGGCTGTCCCTCCGGCTCCCCAAAGCACAGGGACGAGGTGAGGGGCTTAGACCATGCCTGGGCAATGTTGTTTCTTACACCTGGGTGTGTGGCATTGTTTACCTGGCTACCCCCACTTGGGATAGGTGTTCCACAGCAAGCACCTATTGTTCGTCGGAAGCCGTTTTTGCCCCAGGGGTCTCCGGGCTGTGTTCGTTGGGGTTGAACTCCTGCTAACAAAACCGCCGGGATGAGGGAAGGGTTCAGACTGTGCCTGGGCCCTGTGGTCTCTTCCAGGTCAGTGTATGGCATTTCCTTCCCCTTGCCACAGGCACCTGGGAGCATGTCTGCACGTGGAGAAAGACTTTCCCGTGGGAAGCCGGTTTTTGTCAAACGGGTCCCAGTGCTCTGCTCCTCTCTTTTCACTCCTGCTGCCAGAAGCCCAGGGAGGATGGGAGGGCTTAGATTATGGCTGGGCACTGTGGTTTCTTCCAGAGAAGTGGAGGGCATTTGCTTTACCTTGCCACAACCACTTGTGAGAGGGTCTGCACCTCAGGAAAACTCTTTCAGTAGGAAGCCGGCTTTTTGCAAAGGGGTCTCAGGGCCGTGGGCCTCGGCTGTCCCTCCGGCTCCCCAAAGCACAGGGACGAGGTGAGGGGCTTAGACCATGGCTGGGCAATGTTGTTTCTTACCCCTGGGTGTGTGGCATTTTGTTGAGCTGGCTACCCCCACTTGGGATAGGTTTTCCATAGCAAGCACCTATTGTTCGTCAGAAGACGTTTTTGCCCCAGGGGTCTCCGGGCTGTGTTCGTTGGGGTTGAACTCCTGCTAGCAAAACCGCCGGGATGAGGGAAGGGTTCAGACTGTGCCTGGGCCCTGTGGTCTCTTCCAGGTCAGTGTATGGCATTTCCATCCCCTTGCACAGGCACCTGGGAGCATGTCTGCACGTTGAGAAAGACTTTCCCGTGAGAAGCCGGTTTTTGTCAAACGGGTCCCAGTGCTCTGTTCCTCTCTTTTCACTCCTGCTGCCAGAAGCCCAGGGAGGATGGGAGGGCTTAGAACATGGCTGGGCACTGTGGTTTCTTCCAGAGAAGTGGAGGGCATTTGCTTTACCTTGCCACAACCACTTGTGACAGGGTCTGCACCTCAGTAAAACTGTCTCCGTGGGAAGCCGGCTTTTTGCAAAGGGGTCTCAGGGCTGTGGGCCTCGGCTGTCCCTCCGGCTCCCCAAAGCACAGGGACGAGTTCAGGGGCTTAGACCATGCCTGGGCAATGTTGTTTCTTACACCTGGGTGTGTGGCATTTTGTTGAGCTGGCTACCCCCACTTGGGATAGGTTTTCCACAGCAAGCACCTATTGTTCGTCGGAAGCCGTTTTTGCCCCAGGGGTCTCCGGGCTGTGTTCGTTGGGGTTGAACTCCTGCTAGCAAAACCGCCGGGATGAGGGAAGGGTTCAGACTGTGCCTGGGCCCTGTGGTCTCTTCTAGGTCAGTGTATGGCATTTCCTTCCCCTTGCCACAGGCACCTGGGAGCATGTCTGCACGTGGAGAAAGACTTTCCCGTGGGAAGCCGGTTTTTGTCAAACGGGTCCCAGTGCTCTGATCCTCTCTTTTCACTCCTGCTGACAGAAGCCCAGGGAGGATGGGTGGGCTTAGAACATGGCTGGGCACTGTGGTTTCTTCCAGAGAAGTGGAGGGCATTTGCTTTACCTTGCCACAACCACTTGTGAGAGGGTCTGCACCTCAGGAAAACTGTCTCCGTGGGAAGCCGGCTTTTTGCAAAGGGGTCTCAGGGCCGTGGGCCTCGGCTGTCCTTCCGGCTCCCCAAAGCACAGGGACGAGGTGAGGGGCTTAGACCATGCCTGGGCAATGTTGTTTCTTACACCTGGGTGTGTGGCATTGTTTACCTGGCTACCCCCACTTGGGATAGGTGTTCCAGAGCAAGCACCTATTGTTCGTCGGAAGCCGTTTTTGCCCCAGGGGTCTCAGGCTGTGTTCCTTGGGGTTGAACTCCTGCTAACAAAACCGCCGGGATGAGGGAAGGGTTCAGACTGTGCCTGGGCCCTGTGGTCTCTTCCAGGTCAGTGTATGGCATTTCCTTCCCCTTGCCACAGGCACCTGGGAGCATGTCTGCACGTGGAGAAAGACTTTCCCGTGGGAAGCCGGTTTTTGTCAAACGGGTCCCAGTGCTCTGCTCCTCTCTTTTCACTCCTGCTGCCAGAAGCCCAGGGAAGATGGGAGGGCTTAGAACATGGCGGGGCACTGTGGTTTCTTCCAGAGAAGTGGAGGGCATTTGCTTTAGCTTGCCACAACCACTTGTGACAGGGTCTGCACCTCAGGAAAACTGTTTCCGTGGGAAGCCGGCTTTTTGCAAAGGGGTCTCAGGGCCGTGGGCCTCGGCTGTCCCTCCGGCTCCCCAAAGCACAGGGACGAGGTGAGGGGCTTAGACCATGGCTGGGCAATGTTGTTTCTTACACCTGGGTGTGTGGCATTTTGTTGAGCTGGTTACCCCCACTTGGGATAGGTTTTCCACAGCAAGCACCTATTGTTCGGCGAAAGCCGTTTTTGCCCTAGGGGTTTCCGGGCTGTGTTCGTTGGGGTTGAACTCCTGCTAGCAAAACCGCCGGGATGAGGGAAGGGTTCAGACTGTGCCTGGGCCCTGTGGTCTCTTCCAGGTCAGTGTATGGCATTTCCTTCCCCTTGCCACAGGCACCTGGGAGCATGTCTGCACGTAGAGAAAGACTTTCCCGTGGGAAGCCTGTTTTTGTCAAACGGGTCCCAGTGCTCTGCTCCTCTCTTTTCACTCCTGATTCCAGAAGCCCAGGGAGGATGGGTGGGCTTAGAACATGGCTGGGCACTGTGGTTTCTTCCAGAGAAGTGGAGGGCATTTGCTTTACCTTGCCACAACCACTTGTGACAGGGTCTGCACCTCAGGAAAACTGTCTCCGTGGGAAGCCGGCTTTTTGCAAAGGGGTCTCAGGGCCGTGGGCCTCGGCTGTCCCTCCGGCTCCCCAAAGCACAGGGACGAGGTGAGGGGCTTAGACCATGCCTGGGCAATGTTGTTTCTTACACCTGGGTGTGTGGCATTGTTTACCTGGCTACCCCCACTTGGGATAGGTGTTCCACAGCAAGCACCTATTGTTCGTCGGAAGCCGTTTTTGCCCCAGGGGTCTCCGGGCTGTGTTCGTTGGGGTTGAACGCCTGCTAACAGAACCGCCGGGATGAGGGAAGGGTTCAGACTGTGCCTGGGCCCTGTGGTCTCTTCCAGGTCAGTGTATGGCATTTCCTTCCCCTTGCCACAGGCACCTGGGAGCATGTCTGCACGTGGAGAAAGACTTTCCCGTGGGAAGCCGGTTTTTGTGAAACGTGTCCCAGTGCTCTGCTCCTCTCTTTTCACCCCTGCTGCCAGAAGCCCAGGGAGGATGGGAGGGCTTAGAACATGGCTGGGCACTGTGGTTTCTTCCAGAGAAGTGGAGGGCATTTGCTTTACCTTGCCACAACCACTTGTGACAGGGTCTGTACCTCAGGAAAACTGTTTCCGTGGGAAGCCGGCTTTTTGCAAAGGGGTCTCAGGGCCGTGGGCCTCGGCTGTCCCTCCGGCTCCCCAAAGCACAGGGACGAGGTGAGGGGCTTAGACCATGCCTGGGCAATGTTGTTTCTTACCCCTGGGTGTGTGGCATTTTGTTGAGCTGGCTACCCCCACTTGGGATAGGTTTTCCACAGCAAGCACCTATTGTTTGTTGGAAGCCGTTTTTGCCTAGGGGTCTCCGGGCTGTGTTCGTTGGGGTTGAACTCCTGCTAGCAAAACCGCCGGGTTGAGGGAAGGGTTCAGACTGTGCCTGGGCCCTGTGGTCTCTTCCAGGTCAGTGTATGGCATTTCCTTCCCCTTGACACAGGCACCTGGGAGCATGTCTGCACGTGAAGAAAGACTTTCCCGTGGGAAGCCGGTTTTTGTCAAACGGGTCCCAGTGCTCTGATCCTCTCTTTTCACTCCTGCTGCCAGAAGCCCAGGGAGGATGGGAGGGCTTAGAACATGGCTGGGCACTGTGGTTTCTTCCAGAGAAGTGGAGGGCATTTGCTTTACTTTGCCACAACCACTTGGGAGAGGGTCTGCACCTCAGGAAAACTCTTTCCGTGGGAAGCCGGCTTTTTGCAAAGGGGTCTCAGGGCCGTGGGCCTCGGCTGTCCCTCCGGCTCCCCAAAGCACAGGGACGAGGTGAGGGGCTTAGACCATGGCTGGGCAATGTTGTTTCTTACACCTGGGTGTGTGGCATTTTGTTGAGCTGGCTACCCCCACTTGGGATAGGTTTTCCACAGCAAGCACCTATTGTTCGTCTGAAGCCTTTTTTGCCCCAGGGGTCTCCGGGCTGTGTTCGTTGGGGTTGAACTCCTGCTAGCAAAACCGCCGGGATGAGGGAAGGGTTCAGACTGTGCCTGGGCCCTGTGGTCTCTTCCAGGTCAGTGTATGGCATTTCCTTCCCCTTGCCACAGGCACCTGGGAGCATGTCTGCACGTGGAGAAAGACTTTCCCGTGGGAAGCCGGTTTTTGTCAAACGGGTCCCAGTGCTCTGCTCCTCTCTTTTCACTCCTGCTGCCAGAAGCCCAGGGAAGATGGGAGGGCTTAGAACATGGCGGGGCACTGTGGTTTCTTCCAGAGAAGTGGAGGGCATTTGCTTTACCTTGCCACAACCACTTGTGACAGGGTCTGCACCTCAGGAAAACTGTTTCCGTGGGAAGCCGGCTTTTTGCAAAGGGGTCTCAGGGCCGTGGGCCTCGGCTGTCCTTCCGGCTCCCCAAAGCACAGGGACGAGGTGAGGGGCTTAGACCATGGCTGGGCAATGTTGTTTCTTACACCTGGGTGTGTGGCATTTTGTTGAGCTGGCTACCCCCATTTGGGATAGGTGTTCCAGAGCAAGCACCTATTGTTCGTCGGAAGCCGTTTTTGCCCCAGGGGTCTCAGGCTGTGTTCGTTGGGGTTGAACTCCTGCTAACAAAACCGCCGGGATGAGGGAAGGGTTCAGACTGTGCCTGGGCCCTGTGGTCTCTTCCAGGTCAGTGTATGGCATTTCCTTCCCCTTGCCACAGGCACCTGGGAGCATGTCTGCACGTGGAGAAAGACTTTCCCGTGGGAAGCCGGTTTTTGTCAAACGGGTCCCAGTGCTCTGCTCCTCTCTTTTCACTCCTGCTGCCAGAAGCCCAGGGAAGATGGGAGGGCTTAGAACATGGCGGGGCACTGTGGTTTCTTCCAGAGAAGTGGAGGGCATTTGCTTTAGCTTGCCACAACCACTTGTGACAGGGTCTGCACCTCAGGAAAACTGTTTCCGTGGGAAGCCGGCTTTTTGCAAAGGGGTCTCAGGGCCGTGGGCCTCGGCTGTCCCTCCGGCTCCCCAAAGCACAGGGACGAGGTGAGGGGCTTAGACCATGGCTGGGCAATGTTGTTTCTTACACCTGGGTGTGTGGCATTTTGTTGAGCTGGCTACCCCCACTTGGGATAGGTTTTCCACAGCAAGCACCTATTGTTCGGCGAAAGCCGTTTTTGCCCCAGGGGTCTCCGGGCTGTGTTCGTTGGGGTTGAACTCCTGCTAGCAAAACCGCCGGGATGAGGGAAGGGTTCAGACTGTGCCTGGGCCCTGTGGTCTCTTCCAGGTCAGTGTATGGCATTTCCTTCCCCTTGCCACAGGCACCTGGGAGCATGTCTGCACGTAGAGAAAGACTTTCCCGTGGGAAGCCTGTTTTTGTCAAACGGGTCCCAGTGCTCTGCTCCTCTCTTTTCACTCCTGATTCCAGAAGCCCAGGGAGGATGGGTGGGCTTAGAACATGGCTGGGCACTGTGGTTTCTTCCAGAGAAGTGGAGGGCATTTGCTTTACCTTGCCACAACCACTTGTGACAGGGTCTGCACCTCAGGAAAACTGTCTCCGTGGGAAGCCGGCTTTTTGCAAAGGGGTCTCAGGGCCGTGGGCCTCGGCTGTCCCTCCGGCTCCCCAAAGCACAGGGACGAGTTGAGGGGCTTAGACCATGCCTGGGCAATGTTGTTTCTTACACCTGGGTGTGTGGCATTGTTTACCTGGTTACCCCCACTTGGGATAGGTGTTCCACAGCAAGCACCTATTGTTCGTCGGAAGCCGTTTTTGCCCCAGGGGTCTCCGGGCTGTGTTCGTTGGGGTTGAACGCCTGCTAACAGAACCGCCGGGATGAGGGAAGGGTTCAGACTGTGCCTGGGCCCTGTGGTCTCTTCCAGGTCAGTGTATGGCATTTCCTTCCCCTTGCCACAGGCACCTGGGAGCACGTCTGCACGTAGAGAAAGACTTTCCCGTGGGAAGCCGGTTTTTGTGAAACGTGTCCCAGTGCTCTGCTCCTCTCTTTTCACCCCTGCTGCCAGAAGCCCAGGGAGGATGGGAGGGCTTAGAACATGGCTGGGCACTGTGGTTTCTTCCAGAGAAGTGGAGGGCATTTGCTTTTCCTTGCCACAACCACTTGTGACAGGGTCTGTACCTCAGGAAAACTGTTTCCGTGGGAAGCCGGCTTTTTGCAAAGTGGTCTCAGGGCCGTGGGCCTCGGCTGTCCCTCCGGCTCCCCAAAGCACAGGGACGAGGTGAGGGGCTTAGACCATGGCTGGGCAATGTTGTTTCTTACCCCTGGGTGTGTGGCATTTTGTTGAGCTGGCTACCCCCACTTGGGATAGGTTTTCCACAGCAAGCACCTATTGTTTGTCGGAAGCCGTTTTTGCCTAGGGGTCTCCGGGCTGTGTTCGTTGGGGTTGAACTCCTGCTAGCAAAACCGCCGGGTTGAGGGAAGGGTTCAGACTGTGCCTGGGCCCTGTGGTCTCTTCCAGGTCAGTGTATGGCATTTCCTTCCCCTTGACACAGGCACCTGGGAGCATGTCTGCACGTGGAGAAAGACTTTCCCGTGGGAAGCCGGTTTTTGTCAAACGGGTCCCAGTGCTCTGATCCTCTCTTTTCACTCCTGCTGCCAGAAGCCCAGGGAGGATGGGAGGGCTTAGAACATGGCTGGGCACTGTGGTTTCTTCCAGAGAAGTGGAGGGCATTTGCTTTACTTTGCCACAACCACTTGGGAGAGGGTCTGCACCTCAGCAAAACTCTTTCCGTGGGAAGCCGGCTTTTTGCAAAGGGGTCTCAGGGCCGTGGGCCTCGGCTGTCCCTCCGGCTCCCCAAAGCACAGGGACGAGGTGAGGGGCTTAGACCATGGCTGGGCAATGTTGTTTCTTACACCTGGGTGTGTGGCATTTTGTTGAGCTGGCTACCCCCACTTGGGATAGGTTTTCCACAGCAAGCACCTATTGTTCGTCTGAAGCCTTTTTTGCCCCAGGGGTCTCCGGGCTGTGTTCGTTGGGGTTGAACTCCTGCTAGCAAAACCGTCGGGATGAGGGAAGGGTTCAGACTGTGCCTGGGCCCTGTGGTCTCTTCCAGGTCAGTGTATGGCATTTCCTTCCCCTTGCCACAGGCACCTGGGAGCATGTCTGCACGTGGAGAAAGACTTTCCCGTGGGAAGCCGGTTTTTGTCAAACGGGTCCGAGTGCTCTGCTCCTCTCTTTTCACTCCTGCTGCCAGAAGCCCAGGGAAGATGGGAGGGCTTAGAACATGGCGGGGCACTGTGGTTTCTTCCAGAGAAGTGGAGGGCATTTGCTTTACCTTGCCACAACCACTTGTGACAGGGTCTGCACCTCAGGAAAACTGTTTCCGTGGGAAGCCGGCTTTTTGCAAAGGGGTCTCAGGGCCGTGGGCCTCGGCTGTCCCTCCGGCTCCCCAAAGCACAGGGACGAGGTGAGGGACTTAGACCATGCCTGGGCAATGTTCTTTGTTACCCCTGGGTGTGTGGCATTTTGTTGAGCTGGCTACCCCCACTTGGGATAGGTTTTCCACAGCAAGCGCCTATTGTTTGTCGGAAGCCGTTTTTGTCTCAGGGGTCTCCGGGCTGTGTTCGTTGGGGTTGAACTCCTGCTAGCAAAACCGCCGGGTTGAGGGAAGGGTTCAGACTGTGCCTGGGACCTGTGGTCTCTTCCAGGTCAGTGTATGGCATTTCCTTCCCCTTGCCACAGGCACCTGGGAGCATGTCTGCACGTGGAGAAAGACTTTCCCGTGGGAAGCCGGTTTTTGTCAAACGGGTCCCAGTGCTCTGCTCCTCTCTTTTCACTCCTGCTGCCAGAAGCCCAGGGAGGATGGGAGGGCTTAGAACATGGCTGGGCACTGTGGTTTCGTCCAGAGAAGCGGAGGGCATTTGCTTTACCTTGCCACAACCACTTGTGACAGGGTCTGCACCTCAGGAAAACTGTTTCTGTGGGAAGCCGGCTTTTTGCAAAGGGGTCTCAGGGCCGTGGGCCTCGGCTGTCCCTCCGGCTCCCCAAAGCACAGGGACGAGGTGAGGGGCTTAGACCATGGCTGGGCAATGTTGTTTCTTACACCTGGGTGTGTGGCATTTTGTTGAGCTGGCTACCCCCACTTGGGATAGGTTTTCCACAGCAAGCACCTATTGTTCGTCGGAAGCCTTTTTTGCCCCAGGGGTCTCCGGGCTGTGTTCGTTGGGGTTGAACTCCTGCTAGCAAAACCGCCGGGATGAGGGAAGGGTTCAGACTGTGCCTGGGCCCTGTGGTCTCTTCCAGGTCAGTGTATGGCATTTCCTTCCCCTTGCCACAGGCACCTGGGAGCATGTCTGCACGTAGAGAAAGACTTTCCCGTGGGAAGCCGGTTTTTGTCAAACGGGTCCCAGTGCTGTGCTCCTCTCTTTTCGCTCCTGCTGCCAGAAGCCCAGGGAGGATGGGAGGGCTTAGAACATGGCTGGGCACTGTGGTTTCTTCCAGAGAAGTGGAGGGCATTTGCTTTACCTTGCCACAACCACTTGTGACAGGGTCTGTACCTCAGGAAAACTGTTTCCGTGGGAAGCCGGCTTTTTGCAAAGGGGTCTCAGGGCCGTGGGCCTCGGCTGTCCCTCCGGCTCCCCAAAGCACAGGGACGAGGTGAGGGGCTTAGACCATGCCTGGGCAATGTTGTTTCTTACCCCTGGGTGTGTGGCATTTTGTTGAGCTGGCTACCCCCACTTGGGATAGGTTTTCCACAGCAAGCACCTATTGTTTGTCGGAAGCCGTTTTTGCCCCAGGGGTCTCCGGGCTGTGTTCGTTGGGGTTGAACTCCTGCTAGCAAAACCGCCGGGATGAGGGAAGGGTTCAGACTGTGCCTGGGCCCTGTGGTCTCTTCCAGGTCAGTGTATGGCATTTCCTTCCCCTTGCCACAGGCACCTGGGAGCATGTCTGCACGTGGAGAAAGACTTTCCTGTGGGAAGCCGGTTTTTGTCAAACGAGTCCCAGTGCTCTGATCCTCTCTTTTCACTCCTGCTGACAGAAGCCCAGGGAGGATGGGTGGGCTTAGAACATGGCTAGGCACTGTGGTTTCTTCCAGAGAAGTGGAGGGCATTTGCTTTACCTTGCCACAACCGCTTGTGAGAGGGTCTGCACCTCAGGAAAACTGTCTCCGTGGGAAGCCGGCTTTTTGCAAAGGGGTCTCAGGGCCGTGGGCCTTGGCTGTCCTTCCGGCTCCCCAAAGCACAGGGACGAGGTGAGGGGCTTAGACCATGCCTGGGCAATGTTGTTTCTTACACCTGGGTGTGTGGCATTGTTTACCTGGCTACCCCCACTTGGGATAGGTGTTCCAGAGCAAGCACCTATTGTTCGTCGGAAGCCGTTTTTGCCCCAGGGGTCTCAGGCTGTGTTCCTTGGGGTTGAACTCCTGCTAACAAAACCGCCGGGATGAGGGAAGGGTTCAGACTGTGCCTGGACCCTGTGGTCTCTTCCAGGTCAGTGTATGGCATTTCCTTCCCCTTGCCACAGGCACCTGGGAGCATGTCTGCACGTGGAGAAAGACTTTCCCGTGGGAAGCCGGTTTTTGTCAAACGGGTCCCAGTGCTCTGCTCCTCTCTTTTCACTCCTGCTGCCAGAAGCCCAGGGAAGATGGGAGGGCTTAGAAAATGGCGGGGCACTGTGGTTTCTTCCAGAGAAGTGGAGGGCATTTGCTTTAGCTTGCCACAACCACTTGTGACAGGGTCTGCACCTCAGGAAAACTGTTTCTGTGGGAAGTCGGCTTTTTGCAAAGGGGTCTCAGGGCCGTGGGCCTCGGCTGTCCCTCCGGCTCCCCAAAGCACAGGGACGAGGTGAGGGGCTTAGACCATGGCTGGGCAATGTTGTTTCTTACACCTGGGTGTGTGGCATTTTGTTGAGCTGGCTACCCCCACTTGGGATAGGTTTTCCACAGCAAGCACCTATTGTTCGGCGAAAGCCGTTTTTGCCCTAGGGGTTTCCGGGCTGTGTTCGTTGGGGTTGAACTCCTGCTAGCAAAACCGCCGGGATGAGGGAAGGGTTCAGACTGTGCCTGGGCCCTGTGGTCTCTTCCAGGTCAGTGTATGGCATTTCCTTCCCCTTGCCACAGGCACCTGGGAGCATGTCTGCACGTAGAGAAAGACTTTCCCGTGGGAAGCCGGTTTTTGTCAAACGGGTCCCAGTGCTCTGCTCCTCTCTTTTCACTCCTGATTCCAGAAGCCCAGGGAGGATGGGTGGGCTTAGAACATGGCTGGGCACTGTGGTTTCTTCCAGAGAAGTGGAGGGCATTTGCTTTACCTTGCCACAACCACTTGTGACAGGGTCTGCACCTCAGGAAAACTGTCTCCGTGGGAAGCCGGCTTTTTGCAAAGGGGTCTCAGGGCCGTGGGCCTAGGCTGTCCCTCCGGCTCCCCAAAGCACAGGGACGAGTTCAGGGGCTTAGACCATGCCTGGGCAATGTTGTTTCTTACACCTGGGTGTGTGGCATTGTTTACCTGGTTACCCGCACTTGGGATAGGTGTTCCACAGCAAGCACCTATTGTTCGTCGGAAGCCGTTTTTGCCCCAGGGGTCTCCGGGCTGTGTTCGTTGGGGTTGAACTCCTGCTAACAGAACCGCCGGGATGAGGGAAGGGTTCAGACTGTGCCTGGGCCCTGTGGTCTCTTCCAGGTCAGTGTATGGCATTTCCTTCCCCTTGCCACAGGCACCTGGGAGCATGTCTGCACGTGGAGAAAGACTTTCCCGTGGTAAGCCGGTTTTTGTGAAACGGGTCCCAGTGCTCTGCTCCTCTCTTTTCACTCCTGCTGCCAGAAGCCCAGGGAGGATGGGAGGGCTTAGAACATGGCTGGGCACTGTGGTTTCTTCCAGAGAAGTGGAGGGCATTTGCTTTACCTTGCCACAACCACTTGTGAGAGGGTCTGTACCTCAGGAAAACTCTTTCCGTGGGAAGCCGGCTTTTTGCAAAGGGGTCTCAGGGCCGTGGGCCTCGGCTGTCCCTCCGGCTCCCCAAAGCACAGGGAGGAGGTGAGGGGCTTAGACCATGCCTGGGCAATGTTGTTTGTTACCCCGGGGTGTGTGGCATTTTGTTGAGCTGGCTACCCCCACTTGGGATAGGTTTTCCACAGCAAGCGCCTATTGTTTGTCGGAAGCCGTTTTTGCCTAGGGGTCTAGGGGCTGTGTTCGTTGGGGTTGAACTCCTGCTAGCAAAACCGCCGGGTTGAGGGAAGGGTTCAGACTGTGCCTGGGCCCTGTGGTCTCTTCCAGGTCAGTGTATGGCATTTCCTTCCCCTTGCCACAGGCACCTGGGAGCATGTCTGCACGTGGAGAAAGACTTTCCCGTGGGAAGCCGGTTTTTGTCAAACGGGTCCCAGTGCTCTGCTCCTCTCCTTTCACTCCTGCTGCCAGAAGCCCAGGGAGGATGGGAGGGCTTAGATTATGGCTGGGCACTGTGGTTTCTTCCAGAGAAGTGGAGGGCATTTGCTTTACCTTGCCACAACCACTTGTGACAGGGTCTGCACCTCAGGAAAACTCTTTCAGTAGGAAGCCGGCTTTTTGCAAAGGGGTCTCAGGGCCGTGGGCCTCGGCTGTCCCTCCGGCTCCCCAAAGCACAGGGACGAGGTGAGGGGCTTAGACCATGGCTGGGCAATGTTGTTTCTTACCCCTGGGTGTGTGGCATTTTGTTGAGCTGGCTACCCCCACTTGGGATAGGTTTTCCACAGCAAGCACCTATTGTTCGTCGGAAGCCGTTTTTGCCCCAGGGGTCTCCGGGCTGTGTTCGTTGGGGTTGAACTCCTGCTAGCAAAACCGCCGGGATGAGGGAAGGGTTCAGACTGTGCCTGGGCCCTGTGGTCTCTTCCAGGTCAGTGTATGGCATTTCCTTCCCCTTGACACAGGCACCTGGGAGCATGTCTGCACGTGGAGAAAGACTTTCCCGTGGGAAGCCGGTTTTTGTCAAACGGGTCCCAGTGCTCTGATCCTCTCTTTTCACTCCTGCTGCCAGAAGCCCAGGGAGGATGGGAGGGCTTAGAACATGGCTGGGCACTGTGGTTTCTTCCAGAGAAGTGGAGGGCATTTGCTTTACTTTGCCACAACCACTTGGGAGAGGGTCTGCACCTCAGGAAAACTCTTTCCGTGGGAAGCCGGCTTTTTGCAAAGGGGTCTCAGGGCCGTGGGCCTCGGCTGTCCCTCCGGCTCCCCAAAGCACAGGGACGAGGTGAGGGGCTTAGACCATGGCTGGGCAATGTTGTTTCTTACACCTGGGTGTGTGGCATTTTGTTGAGCTGGCTACCCCCACTTGGGATAGGTTTTCCACAGCAAGCGCCTATTGTTTGTCGGAAGCCGTTTTTGTCTCAGGGGTCTCCGGGCTGTGTTCGTTGGGGTTGAACTCCTGCTAGCAAAACCGCCGGGTTGAGGGAAGGGTTCAGACTGTGCCTGGGACCTGTGGTCTCTTCCAGGTCAGTGTATGGCATTTCCTTCCCCTTGCCACAGGCACCTGGGAGCATGTCTGCACGTGGAGAAAGACTTTCCCGTGGGAAGCCGGTTTTTGTCAAACGGGTCCCAGTGCTCTGCTCCTCTCTTTTCACTCCTGCTGCCAGAAGCCCAGGGAGGATGGGAGGGCTTAGAACATGGCTGAGCACTGTGGTTTCTTCCAGAGAAGTGGAGGGCATTTGCTTTACCTTGCCACAACCACTTGTGAGAGGGTCTGCACCTCAGGAAAACTGTCTCCGTGGGAAGCCGGCTTTTTGCAAAGGGGTCTCAGGGCCGTGGGCCTCGGCTGTCCTTCCGGCTCCCCAAAGCACAGGGACGAGGTGAGGGGCTTAGACCATGCCTGGGCAATGTTGTTTCTTACACCTGGGTGTGTGGCATTGTTTACCTGGCTACCCCCACTTGGGATAGGTGTTCCAGAGCAAGCACCTATTGTTCGTCGGAAGCCGTTTTTGCCCCAGGGGTCTCAGGCTGTGTTCCTTGGGGTTGAACTCCTGCTAACAAAACCGCCGGGATGAGGGAAGGGTTCAGACTGTGCCTGGGCCCTGTGGTCTCTTCCAGGTCAGTGTATGGCATTTCCTTCCCCTTGCCACAGGCACCTGGGAGCATGTCTGCACGTGGAGAAAGACTTTCCCGTGGGAAGCCGGTTTTTGTCAAACGGGTCCCAGTGCTCTGCTCCTCTCTTTTCACTCCTGCTGCCAGAAGCCCAGGGAAGATGGGAGGGCTTAGAACATGGCGGGGCACTGTGGTTTCTTCCAGAGAAGTGGAGGGCATTTGCTTTAGCTTGCCACAACCACTTGTGACAGGGTCTGCACATCAGGAAAACTGTTTCCGTGGGAAGCCGGCTTTTTGCAAAGGGGTCTCAGGGCCGTGGGCCTCGGCTGTCCCTCCGGCTCCCCAAAGCACAGGGACGAGGTGAGGGGCTTAGACCATGGCTGGGCAATGTTGTTTCTTACACCTGGGTGTGTGGCATTTTGTTGAGCTGGTTACCCCCACTTGGGATAGGTTTTCCACAGCAAGCACCTATTGTTCGGCGAAAGCCGTTTTTGCCCTAGGGGTTTCCGGGCTGTGTTCGTTGGGGTTGAACTCCTGCTAGCAAAACCGCCGGGATGAGGGAAGGGTTCAGACTGTGCCTGGGCCCTGTGGTCTCTTCCAGGTCAGTGTATGGCATTTCCTTCCCCTTGCCACAGGCACCTGGGAGCATGTCTGCACTTGGAGAACGACTTTCCCGTGAGAAGCCTGTTTTTGTCAAACGGGTCCCAGTGCTCTGCTCCTCTCTTTTCACTCCTGATTCCAGAAGCCCAGGGAGGATGGGTGGGCTTAGAACATGGCTGGGCACTGTGGTTTCTTCCAGAGAAGTGGAGGGCATTTGCTTTACCTTGCCACAACCACTTGTGACAGGGTCTGCACCTCAGGAAAACTGTCTCCGTGGGAAGCCGGCTTTTTGCAAAGGGGTCTCAGGGCCGTGGGCCTCGGCTGTCCCTCCGTCTCCCCAAAGCACAGGGACGAGTTGAGGTGCTTAGACCATGCCTGGGCAATGTTGTTTCTTACACCTGGGTGTGTGGCATTGTTTACCTGGTTACCCCCACTTGGGATAGGTGTTCCACAGCAAGCACCTATTGTTCGTCGGAAGCCGTTTTTGCCCCAGGGGTCTCCGGGCTGTGTTCGTTGGGGTTGAACGCCTGCTAACAGAACCGCCGGGATGAGGGAAGGGTTCAGACTGTGCCTGGGCCCTGTGGTCTCTTCCAGGTCAGTGTATGGCATTTCCTTCCCCTTGCCACAGGCACCTGGGAGCATGTCTGCACGTGGAGAAAGACTTTCCCGTGGGAAGCCGGTTTTTGTGAAACGTGTCCCAGTGCTCTGCTCCTCTCTTTTCACCCCTGCTGCCAGAAGCCCAGGGAGGATGGGAGGGCTTAGAACATGGCTGGGCACTGTGGTTTCTTCCAGAGAAGTGGAGGGCATTTGCTTTACCTTGCCACAACCACTTGTGACAGGGTCTGTACCTCAGGAAAACTGTTTCCGTGGGAAGCCGGCTTTTTGCAAAGGGGTCTCAGGGCCGTGGGCCTCGGCTGTCCCTCCGGCTCCCCAAAGCACAGGGACGAGGTGAGGGGCTTAGACCATGCCTGGGCAATGTTGTTTCTTACCCCTGGGTGTGTGGCATTTTGTTGAGCTGGCTACCCCCACTTGGGATAGGTTTTCCACAGCAAGCACCTATTGTTTGTCGGAAGCCGTTTTTGCCTAGGGGTCTCCGGGCTGTGTTCGTTGGGGTTGAACTCCTGCTAGCAAAACCGCCGGGTTGAGGGAAGGGTTCAGACTGTGCCTGGGCCCTGTGGTCTCTTCCAGGTCAGTGTATGGCATTTCCTTCCCCTTGACACAGGCACCTGGGAGCATGTCTGCACGTGGAGAAAGACTTTCCCGTGGGAAGCCGGTTTTTGTCAAACGGGTCCCAGTGCTCTGATCCTCTCTTTTCACTCCTGCTGCCAGAAGCCCAGGGAGGATGGGAGGGCTTAGAACATGGCTGGGCACTGTGGTTTCTTCCAGAGAAGTGGAGGGCATTTGCTTTACTTTGCCACAACCACTTGGGAGAGGGTCTGCACCTCAGGAAAACTCTTTCCGTGGGAAGCCGGCTTTTTGCAAAGGGGTCTCAGGGCCGTGGGCCTCGGCTGTCCCTCCGGCTCCCCAAAGCACAGGGACGAGGTGAGGGGCTTAGACCATGGCTGGGCAATGTTGTTTCTTACACCTGGGTGTGTGGCATTTTGTTGAGCTGGCTACCCCCACTTGGGATACGTTTTCCACAGCAAGCACCTATTGTTCGTCTGAAGCCTTTTTTGCCCCAGGGGTCTCCGGGCTGTGTTCGTTGGGGTTGAACTCCTGCTAGCAAAACCGCCGGGATGAGGGAAGGGTTCAGACTGTGCCTGGGCCCTGTGGTCTCTTCCAGGTCAGTGTATGGCATTTCCTTCCCCTTGCCACAGGCACCTGGGAGCATGTCTGCACGTGGAGAAAGACTTTCCCGTGGGAAGCCGGTTTTTGTCAAACGGGTCCGAGTGCTCTGCTCCTCTCTTTTCACTCCTGCTGCCAGAAGCCCAGGGAAGATGGGAGGGCTTAGAACATGGCGGGGCACTGTGGTTTCTTCCAGAGAAGTGGAGGGCATTTGCTTTACCTTGCCACAACCACTTGTGACAGGGTCTGCACCTCAGGAAAACTGTTTCCGTGGGAAGCCGGCTTTTTGCAAAGGGGTCTCAGGGCCGTGGGCCTCGGCTGTCCCTCCGGCTCCCCAAAGCACAGGGACGAGGTGAGGGGCTTAGACCATGCCTGGGCAATGTTCTTTGTTACCCCTGGGTGTGTGGCATTTTGTTGAGCTGGCTACCCCCACTTGGGATAGGTTTTCCACAGCAAGCGCCTATTGTTTGTCGGAAGCCGTTTTTGTCTCAGGGGTCTCCGGGCTGTGTTCGTTGGGGTTGAACTCCTGCTAGCAAAACCGCCGGGTTGAGGGAAGGGTTCAGACTGTGCCTGGGACCTGTGGTCTCTTCCAGGTCAGTGTATGGCATTTCCTTCCCCTTGCCACAGGCACCTGGGAGCATGTCTGCACGTGGAGAAAGACTTTCCCGTGGGAAGCCGGTTTTTGTCAAGCGGGTCCCAGTGCTCTGCTCCTCTCTTTTCACTCCTGCTGCCAGAAGCCCAGGGAGGATGGGAGGGCTTAGAACATGGCTGGGCACTGTGGTTTCGTCCAGAGAAGCGGAGGGCATTTGCTTTACCTTGCCACAACCACTTGTGACAGGGTCTGCACCTCAGGAAAACTGTTTCTGTGGGAAGCCGGCTTTTTGCAAAGGGGTCTCAGGGCCGTGGGCCTCGGCTGTCCCTCCGGCTCCCCAAAGCACAGGGACGAGGTGAGGGGCTTAGACCATGGCTGGGCAATGTTGTTTCTTACACCTGGGTGTGTGGCATTTTGTTGAGCTGGCTACCCCCACTTGGGATAGGTTTTCCACAGCAAGCACCTATTGTTCCTCAGAAGCCTTTTTTGCCCCAGGGGTCTCCGGGCTGTGTTCGTTGGGGTTGAACTCCTGCTAGCAAAACCGCCGGGATGAGGGAAGGGTTCAGACTGTGCCTGGGCCCTGTGGTCTCTTCCAGGTCAGTGTATGGAATTTCCTTCCCCTTGCCACAGGCACCTGGGAGCATGTCTGCACGTAGAGAAAGACTTTCCCGTGGGAAGCCGGTTTTTGTCAAACGGGTCCCAGTGCTGTGCTCCTCTCTTTTCGCTCCTGCTGCCAGAAGCCCAGGGAGGATGGGAGGGCTTAGAACATGGCTGGGCACTGTGGTTTCTTCCAGAGAAGTGGAGGGCATTTGCTTTACCTTGCCACAACCACTTGTGACAGGGTCTGTACCTCAGGAAAACTGTTTCCGTGGGAAGCCGGCTTTTTGCAAAGGGGTCTCAGGGCCGTGGGCCTCGGCTGTCCCTCCGGCTCCCCAAAGCACAGGGACGAGGTGAGGGGCTTAGACCATGCCTGGGCAATGTTGTTTCTTACCCCTGGGTGTGTGGCATTTTGTTGAGCTGGCTACCCCCACTTGGGATAGGTTTTCCACAGCAAGCACCTATTGTTTGTCGGAAGCCGTTTTTGCCTAGGGGTCTCCGGGCTGTGTTCGTTGGGGTTGAACTCCTGCTAGCAAAACCGACGGGTTGAGGGAAGGGTTCAGACTGTGCCTGGGCCCTGTGGTCTCTTCCAGGTCAGTGTATGGCATTTCCTTCCCCTTGACACAGGCACCTGGGAGCATGTCTGCACGTGGAGAAAGACTTTCCCGTGGGAAGCCGGTTTTTGTCAAACGGGTCCCAGTGCTCTGCTCCTCTCTTTTCACTCCTGCTGCCAGAAGCCCAGGGAAGATGGGAGGGCTTAGAACATGGCGGGGCACTGTGGTTTCTTCCAGAGAAGTGGAGGGCATTTGCTTTAGCTTGCCACAACCACTTGTGACAGGGTCTGCACCTCAGGAAAACTGTTTCCGTGGGAAGCCGGCTTTTTGCAAAGGGGTCTCAGGGCCGTGGGCCTCGGCTGTCCCTCCGGCTCCCCAAAGCACAGGGACGAGGTGAGGGGCTTAGACCATGGCTGGGCAATGTTGTTTCTTACACCTGGGTGTGTGGCATTTTGTTGAGCTGGTTACCCCCACTTGGGATAGGTTTTCCACAGCAAGCACCTATTGTTCGGCGAAAGCCGTTTTTGCCCTAGGGGTTTCCGGGCTGTGTTCGTTGGGGTTGAACTCCTGCTAGCAAAACCGCCGGGATGAGGGAAGGGTTCAGACTGTGCCTGGGCCCTGTGGTCTCTTCCAGGTCAGTGTATGGCATTTCCTTCCCCTTGCCACAGGCACCTGGGAGCATGTCTGCACGTAGAGAAAGACTTTCCCGTGGGAAGCCTGTTTTTGTCAAACGGGTCCCAGTGCTCTGCTCCTCTCTTTTCACTCCTGATTCCAGAAGCCCAGGGAGGATGGGTGGGCTTAGAACATGGCTGGGCACTGTGGTTTCTTCCAGAGAAGTGGAGGGCATTTGCTTTACCTTGCCACAACCACTTGTGACAGGGTCTGCACCTCAGGAAAACTGTCTCCGTGGGAAGCCGGCTTTTTGCAAAGGGGTCTCAGGGCCGTGGGCCTCGGCTGTCCCTCCGTCTCCCCAAAGCACAGGGACGAGTTGAGGTGCTTAGACCATGCCTGGGCAATGTTGTTTCTTACACCTGGGTGTGTGGCATTGTTTACCTGGTTACCCCCACTTGGGATAGGTGTTCCACAGCAAGCACCTATTGTTCGTCGGAAGCCGTTTTTGCCCCAGGGGTCTCCGGGCTGTGTTCGTTGGGGTTGAACGCCTGCTAACAGAACCGCCGGGATGAGGGAAGGGTTCAGACTGTGCCTGGGCCCTGTGGTCTCTTCCAGGTCAGTGTATGGCATTTCCTTCCCCTTGCCACAGGCACCTGGGAGCATGTCTGCACGTGGAGAAAGACTTTCCCGTGGGAAGCCGGTTTTTGTGAAACGTGTCCCAGTGCTCTGCTCCTCTCTTTTCACCCCTGCTGCCAGAAGCCCAGGGAGGATGGGAGGGCTTAGAACATGGCTGGGCACTGTGGTTTCTTCCAGAGAAGTGGAGGGCATTTGCTTTACCTTGCCACAACCACTTGTGACAGGGTCTGTACCTCAGGAAAACTGTTTCCGTGGGAAGCCGGCTTTTTGCAAAGGGGTCTCAGGGCCGTGGGCCTCGGCTGTCCCTCCGGCTCCCCAAAGCACAGGGACGAGGTGAGGGGCTTAGACCATGCCTGGGCAATGTTGTTTCTTACCCCTGGGTGTGTGGCATTTTGTTGAGCTGGCTACCCCCACTTGGGATAGGTTTTCCACAGCAAGCACCTATTGTTTGTCGGAAGCCGTTTTTGCCTAGGGGTCTCCGGGCTGTGTTCGTTGGGGTTGAACTCCTGCTAGCAAAACCGCCGGGTTGAGGGAAGGGTTCAGACTGTGCCTGGGCCCTGTGGTCTCTTCCAGGTCAGTGTATGGCATTTCCTTCCCCTTGACACAGGCACCTGGGAGCATGTCTGCACGTGGAGAAAGACTTTCCCGTGGGAAGCCGGTTTTTGTCAAACGGGTCCCAGTGCTCTGATCCTCTCTTTTCACTCCTGCTGCCAGAAGCCCAGGGAGGATGGGAGGGCTTAGAACATGGCTGGGCACTGTGGTTTCTTCCAGAGAAGTGGAGGGCATTTGCTTTACTTTGCCACAACCACTTGGGAGAGGGTCTGCACCTCAGGAAAACTCTTTCCGTGGGAAGCCGGCTTTTTGCAAAGGGGTCTCAGGGCCGTGGGCCTCGGCTGTCCCTCCGGCTCCCCAAAGCACAGGGACGAGGTGAGGGGCTTAGACCATGGCTGGGCAATGTTGTTTCTTACACCTGGGTGTGTGGCATTTTGTTGAGCTGGCTACCCCCACTTGGGATAGGTTTTCCACAGCAAGCACCTATTGTTCATCTGAAGCCTTTTTTGCCCCAGGGGTCTCCGGGCTGTGTTCGTTGGGGTTGAACTCCTGCTAGCAAAACCGCCGGGATGAGGGAAGGGTTCAGACTGTGCCTGGGCCCTGTGGTCTCTTCCAGGTCAGTGTATGGCATTTCCTTCCCCTTGCCACAGGCACCTGGGAGCATGTCTGCACGTGGAGAAAGACTTTCCCGTGGGAAGCCGGTTTTTGTCAAACGGGTCCGAGTGCTCTGCTCCTCTCTTTGCACTCCTGCTGCCAGAAGCCCAGGGAAGATGGGAGGGCTTAGAACATGGCGGGGCACTGTGGTTTCTTCCAGAGAAGTGGAGGGCATTTGCTTTACCTTGCCACAACCACTTGTGACAGGGTCTGCACCTCAGGAAAACTGTTTCCGTGGGAAGCCGGCTTTTTGCAAAGGGGTCTCAGGGCCGTGGGCCTCGGCTGTCCCTCCGGCTCCCCAAAGCACAGGGACGAGGTGAGGGGCTTAGACCATGCCTGGGCAATGTTCTTTGTTACCCCTGGGTGTGTGGCATTTTGTTGAGCTGGCTACCCCCACTTGGGATAGGTTTTCCACAGCAAGCGCCTATTGTTTGTCGGAAGCCGTTTTTGTCTCAGGGGTCTCCGGGCTGTGTTCGTTGGGGTTGAACTCCTGCTAGCAAAACCGCCGGGTTGAGGGAAGGGTTCAGACTGTGCCTGGGACCTGTGGTCTCTTCCAGGTCAGTGTATGGCATTTCCTTCCCCTTGCCACAGGCACCTGGGAGCATGTCTGCACGTGGAGAAAGACTTTCCCGTGGGAAGCCGGTTTTTGTCAAACGGGTCCCAGTGCTCTGCTCCTCTCTTTTCACTCCTGCTGCCAGAAGCCCAGGGAGGATGGGAGGGCTTAGAACATGGCTGGGCACTATGGTTTCTTCCAGAGAAGCGGAGGGCATTTGCTTTACCTTGCCACAACCACTTGTGACAGGGTCTGCACCTCAGGAAAACTGTTTCTGTGGGAAGCCGGCTTTTTGCAAAGGGGTCTCAGGTCCGTGGGCCTCGGCTGTCCCTCCGGCTCCCCAAAGCACAGGGACGAGGTGAGGGGCTTAGACCATGGCTGGGCAATGTTGTTTCTTACACCTGGGTGTGTGGCATTTTGTTGAGCTGGCTACCCCCACTTGGGATAGGTTTTCCACAGCAAGCACCTATTGTTCGTCGGAAGCCTTTTTTGCCCCAGGGGTCTCCGGGCTGTGTTCGTTGGGGTTGAACTCCTGCTAGCAAAACCGCCGGGATGAGGGAAGGGTTCAGACTGTGCCTGGGCCCTGTGGTCTCTTCCAGGTCAGTGTATGGAATTTCCTTCCCCTTGCCACAGGCACCTGGGAGCATGTCTGCACATAGAGAAAGACTTTCCCGTGGGAAGCCGGTTTTTGTCAAACGGGTCCCAGTGCTGTGCTCCTCTCTTTTCGCTCCTGCTGCCAGAAGCCCAGGGAGGATGGGAGGGCTTAGAACATGGCTGGGCACTGTGGTTTCTTCCAGAGAAGTGGAGGGCATTTGCTTTACCTTGCCACAACCACTTGGGAGAGGGTCTGCAACTCAGGAAAACTCTTTCCGTGGGAAGCCGGCTTTTTGCAAAGGGGTCTCAGGGCCGTGGGCCTCGGCTGTCCCTCCGGCTCCCCAAAGCACAGGGACGAGGTGAGGGCCTTAGACCATGGCTGGGCAATATTGTTTCTTACACCTGGGTGTGTGGCATTTTGTTGAGCTGGCTACCCCCACTTGGGATAGGTTTTCCACAGCAAGCGCCTATTGTTTGTCGGAAGCTGTTTTTGCCTTAGGGGTCTCGGGGCTGTGTTCGTTGGGGTTGAACTCCTGCTAGCAAAACCGCCGGGTTGAGGGAAGGGTTCAGACTGTGCCTGGGCCCTGTGGTCTCTTCCAGGTCAGTGTATGGCATTTCCTTCCCCTTGCCACAGGCACCTGGGAGCATGTCTGCACGTGGAGAAAGACTTTCCCGTGGGAAGCCGGTTTTTGTCAAACATGTCCCAGTGCTCTGCTCCTCTCTTTTCACTCCTGCTGCCAGAACCCAGGGAAGATGGGAGGGCTTAGAACATGGCGGGGCACTGTGGTTTCTTCCAGAGAAGTGGAGGGCATTTGCTTTAGCTTGCCACAACCACTTGTGACAGGGTCTGCACCTCAGGAAAACTGTTTCCGTGGGAAGCCGGCTTTTTGCAAAGGGGTCTCAGGGCCGTGGGCCTCGGCTGTCCCTCCGGCTCCCCAAAGCACAGGGACGAGGTGAGGGGCTTAGACCATGGCTGGGCAATGTTGTTTCTTACACCTGGGTGTGTGGCATTTTGTTGAGCTGGTTACCCCCACTTGGGATAGGTTTTCCACAGCAAGCACCTATTGTTCGGCGAAAGCCGTTTTTGCCCTAGGGGTTTCCGGGCTGTGTTCGTTGGGGTTGAACTCCTGCTAGCAAAACCGCCGGGATGAGGGAAGGGTTCAGACTGTGCCTGGGCCCTGTGGTCTCTTCCAGGTCAGTGTATGGCATTTCCTTCCCCTTGCCACAGGCACCTGGGAGCATGTCTGCACGTAGAGAAAGACTTTCCCGTGGGAAGCCTGTTTTTGTCAAACGGGTCCCAGTGCTCTGCTCCTCTCTTTTCACTCCTGATTCCAGAAGCCCAGGGAGGATGGGTGGGCTTAGAACATGGCTGGGCACTGTGGTTTCTTCCAGAGAAGTGGAGGGCATTTGCTTTACCTTGCCACAACCACTTGTGACAGGGTCTGCACCTCAGGAAAACTGTCTCCGTGGGAAGCCGGCTTTTTGCAAAGGGGTCTCAGGGCCGTGGGCCTCGGCTGTCCCTCCGTCTCCCCAAAGCACAGGGACGAGTTGAGGTGCTTAGACCATGCCTGGGCAATGTTGTTTCTTACACCTGGGTGTGTGGCATTGTTTACCTGGTTACCCCCACTTGGGATAGGTGTTCCACAGCAAGCACCTATTGTTCGTCGGAAGCCGTTTTTGCCCCAGGGGTCTCCGGGCTGTGTTCGTTGGGGTTGAACGCCTGCTAACAGAACCGCCGGGATGAGGGAAGGGTTCAGACTGTGCCTGGGCCCTGTGGTCTCTTCCAGGTCAGTGTATGGCATTTCCTTCCCCTTGCCACAGGCACCTGGGAGCATGTCTGCACGTGGAGAAAGACTTTCCCGTGGGAAGCCGGTTTTTGTGAAACGTGTCCCAGTGCTCTGCTCCTCTCTTTTCACCCCTGCTGCCAGAAGTCCAGGGAGGATGGGAGGGCTTAGAACATGGCTGGGCACTGTGGTTTCTTCCAGAGAAGTGGAGGGCATTTGCTTTACCTTGCCACAACCACTTGTGACAGGGTCTGTACCTCAGGAAAACTGTTTCCGTGGGAAGCCGGCTTTTTGCAAAGGGGTCTCAGGGCCGTGGGCCTCGGCTGTCCCTCCGGCTCCCCAAAGCACAGGGACGAGGTGAGGGGCTTAGACCATGCCTGGGCAATGTTGTTTCTTACCCCTGGGTGTGTGGCATTTTGTTGAGCTGGCTACCCCCACTTGGGATAGGTTTTCCACAGCAAGCACCTATTGTTTGTCGGAAGCCGTTTTTGCCTAGGGGTCTCCGGGCTGTGTTCGTTGGGGTTGAACTCCTGCTAGCAAAACCGCCGGGTTGAGGGAAGGGTTCAGACTGTGCCTGGGCCCTGTGGTCTCTTCCAGGTCAGTGTATGGCATTTCCTTCCCCTTGACACAGGCACCTGGGAGCATGTCTGCACGTGGAGAAAGACTTTCCCGTGGGAAGCCGGTTTTTGTCAAACGGGTCCCAGTGCTCTGATCCTCTCTTTTCACTCCTGCTGCCAGAAGCCCAGGGAGGATGGGAGGGCTTAGAACATGGCTGGGCACTGTGGTTTCTTCCAGAGAAGTGGAGGGCATTTGCTTTACTTTGCCACAACCACTTGGGAGAGGGTCTGCACCTCAGGAAAACTCTTTCCGTGGGAAGCCGGCTTTTTGCAAAGGGGTCTCAGGGCCGTGGGCCTCGGCTGTCCCTCCGGCTCCCCAAAGCACAGGGACGAGGTGAGGGGCTTAGACCATGGCTGGGCAATGTTGTTTCTTACACCTGGGTGTGTGGCATTTTGTTGAGCTGGCTACCCCCACTTGGGATAGGTTTTCCACAGCAAGCACCTATTGTTCATCTGAAGCCTTTTTTGCCCCAGGGGTCTCCGGGCTGTGTTCGTTGGGGTTGAACTCCTGCTAGCAAAACCGCCGGGATGAGGGAAGGGTTCAGACTGTGCCTGGGCCCTGTGGTCTCTTCCAGGTCAGTGTATGGCATTTCCTTCCCCTTGCCACAGGCACCTGGGAGCATGTCTGCACGTGGAGAAAGACTTTCCCGTGGGAAGCCGGTTTTTGTCAAACGGGTCCGAGTGCTCTGCTCCTCTCTTTGCACTCCTGCTGCCAGAAGCCCAGGGAAGATGGGAGGGCTTAGAACATGGCGGGGCACTGTGGTTTCTTCCAGAGAAGTGGAGGGCATTTGCTTTACCTTGCCACAACCACTTGTGACAGGGTCTGCACCTCAGGAAAACTGTTTCCGTGGGAAGCCGGCTTTTTGCAAAGGGGTCTCAGGGCCGTGGGCCTCGGCTGTCCCTCCGGCTCCCCAAAGCACAGGGACGAGGTGAGGGGCTTAGACCATGCCTGGGCAATGTTCTTTGTTACCCCTGGGTGTGTGGCATTTTGTTGAGCTGGCTACCCCCACTTGGGATAGGTTTTCCACAGCAAGCGCCTATTGTTTGTCGGAAGCCGTTTTTGTCTCAGGGGTCTCCGGGCTGTGTTCGTTGGGGTTGAACTCCTGCTAGCAAAACCGCCGGGTTGAGGGAAGGGTTCAGACTGTGCCTGGGACCTGTGGTCTCTTCCAGGTCAGTGTATGGCATTTCCTTCCCCTTGCCACAGGCACCTGGGAGCATGTCTGCACGTGGAGAAAGACTTTCCCGTGGGAAGCCGGTTTTTGTCAAACGGGTCCCAGTGCTCTGCTCCTCTCTTTTCACTCCTGCTGCCAGAAGCCCAGGGAGGATGGGAGGGCTTAGAACATGGCTGGGCACTATGGTTTCTTCCAGAGAAGCGGAGGGCATTTGCTTTACCTTGCCACAACCACTTGTGACAGGGTCTGCACCTCAGGAAAACTGTTTCTGTGGGAAGCCGGCTTTTTGCAAAGGGGTCTCAGGTCCGTGGGCCTCGGCTGTCCCTCCGGCTCCCCAAAGCACAGGGACGAGGTGAGGGGCTTAGACCATGGCTGGGCAATGTTGTTTCTTACACCTGGGTGTGTGGCATTTTGTTGAGCTGGCTACCCCCACTTGGGATAGGTTTTCCACAGCAAGCACCTATTGTTCGTCGGAAGCCTTTTTTGCCCCAGGGGTCTCCGGGCTGTGTTCGTTGGGGTTGAACTCCTGCTAGCAAAACCGCCGGGATGAGGGAAGGGTTCAGACTGTGCCTGGGCCCTGTGGTCTCTTCCAGGTCAGTGTATGGAATTTCCTTCCCCTTGCCACAGGCACCTGGGAGCATGTCTGCACATAGAGAAAGACTTTCCCGTGGGAAGCCGGTTTTTGTCAAACGGGTCCCAGTGCTGTGCTACTCTCTTTTCGCTCCTGCTGCCAGAAGCCCAGGGAGGATGGGAGGGCTTAGAACATGGCTGGGCACTGTGGTTTCTTCCAGAGAAGTGGAGGGCATTTGCTTTACCTTGCCACAACCACTTGGGAGAGGGTCTGCAACTCAGGAAAACTCTTTCCGTGGGAAGCCGGCTTTTTGCAAAGGGGTCTCAGGGCCGTGGGCCTCGGCTGTCCCTCCGGCTCCCCAAAGCACAGGGACGAGGTGAGGGCCTTAGACCATGGCTGGGCAATATTGTTTCTTACACCTGGGTGTGTGGCATTTTGTTGAGCTGGCTACCCCCACTTGGGATAGGTTTTCCACAGCAAGCGCCTATTGTTTGTCGGAAGCTGTTTTTGCCTTAGGGGTCTCGGGGCTGTGTTCGTTGGGGTTGAACTCCTGCTAGCAAAACCGCCGGGTTGAGGGAAGGGTTCAGACTGTGCCTGGGCCCTGTGGTCTCTTCCAGGTCAGTGTATGGCATTTCCTTCCCCTTGCCACAGGCACCTGGGAGCATGTCTGCACGTGGAGAAAGACTTTCCCGTGGGAAGCCGGTTTTTGTCAAACATGTCCCAGTGCTCTGCTCCTCTCTTTTCACTCCTGCTGCCAGAACCCAGGGAAGATGGGAGGGCTTAGAACATGGCGGGGCACTGTGGTTTCTTCCAGAGAAGTGGAGGGCATTTGCTTTACCTTGCCACAACCACTTGTGACAGGGTCTGCACCTCAGGAAAACTGTTTCCGTGGGAAGCCGGCTTTTTGCAAAGGGGTCTCAGGGCCGTGGGCCTCGGCTGTCCCTCCGGCTCCCCAAAGCACAGGGACGAGGTGAGGGGCTTAGACCATGGCTTGGCAATGTTGTTTCTTACACCTGTGTGTGTGGCATTTTGTTGAGCTGGCTACCCCCACTTGGGATAGGTTTTCCACAGCAAGCGCCTATTGTTTGTCGGAAGCCGTTTTTGCCTCAGAGGTCTCCGGGCTGTGTTCGTTTGCGTTGAACTCCTGCTAGCAAAACCGCCGGGTTGAGGGAAGGGTTCAGACTGTGCCTGGGCCCTGTGGTCTCTTCCAGGTCAGTGTATGGAATTTCCTTCCCCTTGCCACAGGCACCTGGGAGCATGTCTGCACGTAGAGAAAGACTTTCCCGTGGGAAGCCGGTTTTTGTCATACGGGTCCCAGTGCTCTGCTCCTCTCTTTTCACTCCTGCTGCCAGAAGCCCAGGGAGGATGGGAGGGCTTAGAACATGGCTGGGCACTGTGGTTTCTTCCAGAGAAGTGGAGGGCATTTGCTTTACTTTGCCACAACCACTTGGGAGAGGGTCTGCACCTCATTAAAACTCTTTCCGTGGGAAGCCGGCTTTTTGCAAAGGGGTCTCAGGGCCTTGGGACTCGGCTGTCCCTCCGGCTCCCCAAAGCACAGGGACGAGGTGAGGGGCTTAGACCATGGCTGGGCAATGTTGTTTCTTACACCTGGGTGTGTGGCATTTTGTTGAGCTGGCTACCCACACTTGGGATAGGTTTTCCACAGCAAGCACCTATTGTTCGTCGGAAGCCTTTTTTGCCCCAGGGGTCTCCGGGCTGTGTTCGTTGGGGTTGAACTCCTGCTAGCAAAACCGCCGGGATGAGGGAAGGGTTCAGACTGTGCCTGGGCCCTGTGGTCTCTTCCAGCTCAGTGTATGGCATTTCCTTCCCCTTTCCACAGGCACCTGGGAGCATGTCTGCACTTGGAGAACGACTTTCCCGTGAGAAGCCGGTTTTTGTCAAACGGGTCCCAGTGCTGTGCTCCTCTCTTGTCGCTCCTGCTGCCAGAAGCCCAGGGAGGATGGGAGGGCTTAGAACATGGCTGGGCACTGTGGTTTCTTCCAGAGAAGTGGAGGGCATTTGCTTTACCTTGCCACAACCACTTGGGAGAGGGTCTGCAGCTCAGGAAAACTCTTTCCGTGGGAAGCCGGCTTTTTGCAAAGGGGTCTCAGGGCCGTGGGCCTCGGCTGTCCCTCCGGCTCCCCAAAGCACAGGGACGAGGTGAGGGGCTTAGACCATGCCTGTGCAATGTTGTTTCTTACACCTGCATGTGTGGAATTTTGTTGACCTGGCTACGCCCACTTGGGATAGGTTTTCCACAGCAAGCACCTATTGTTCATCGAAAGCCGTTTTTGCCTCAGGGGTCTCCGGGCTGTGTTCGTTGGGGTTGAATTCCTGCTAGAAAAACCGCCGGGATGAGGGAAGGGTTCAGACTGTGCCTGGGCCCTGTGGTCTCTTCCAGGTCAGTGTATGGCATTTCCTTCCCCTTGCCACAGGCACCTGGGAGCATGTCTGCACGTGGAGAAAGACTTTCCCGTGGGAAGCCGGTTTTTGTCAAACGGGTCCCAGTGCTCTGCTCCTCTCTTTTCACTCCTGCTGCCAGAAGCCCAGGGAGGATGGGAGGGCTTAGAACATGGCTGGGCACTGTGTTTTCTTACAGAGAAGTGGAGGGCATTTGCTTTACCTTGCCACAACCACTTGTGAGAGGGTCTGCACCTCAGGAAAACTGTCTCCGTGGGAAGCCGGCTTTTTGCAAAGGGGTCTCAGGGCCGTGGGCCTCGGGTGTCCCTCCGGCTCCCCAAAGCACAGGGACGAGGTGAGGGGCTTAGACCATGCCTGGGCAATGTTGTTTCTTTCACCTGGGTGTGTGGCATTGTTTACCTGGCTACCCCCACTTGGGATCGGTGTTCCACAGCAAGCACCTATTGTTCGTCGGAAGCCGTTTTTGCCCCAGGGGTCTCCGGGCTGTGTTCGCTGGGGTTGAACTCCTGCTAACAAAACCGCCGGGATGAGGGAAGGGTTCAGACTGTGCCTGGGCCCTGTGGTCTCTTCCAGGTCAGTGTATGGCATTTCCTTCCCCTTGCCACAGGCACCTGGGAGCATGTCTGCACGTGGAGAAAGACTTTCCCGTGGGAAGCCGGTTTTTGTCAAACGGGTCCCAGTGCTCTGCTCCTCTCTTTTCACTCCTGCTGCCAGAAGCCCAGGGAGGATGGGAGGGCTTAGAACATGGCTGGGTACTGTGGTTTCTTCCAGATAAGTGGAGGGCATTTGCTTTACCTTGCCAAAACCACTTGGGAGAGGGTCTGCACCTCAGGAAAACTGTCTCCGTGGGAAGCCGGCTTTTTGCAAAGGGGTCTCAGGGCCGTGGGCCTCGGCTGTCCCTCCGGCTCCCCAAAGCACAGGGACGAGGTGAGGGGCTTAGACCATGCCTGGGCAATGTTGTTTCTTACACCTGGGTGTGTATCATTTTGTTGAGCTGGCTACCCCCACTTGGGATAGGTTTTCCACAGCAAGCACCTATTGTTTGTCGGAAGCCGTTTTTGCCTAGGGGTCTCCGGGCTGTGTTCGTTGGGGTTGAACTCCTGCTAGCAAAACCGCCGGGTTGAGGGAAGGGTTCAGACTGTGCCTGGGCCCTGTGGTCTCTTCCAGGTCAGTGTATGGCATTTCCTTCCCCTTGACACAGGCACCTGGGAGCATGTCTGCACGTGGAGAAAGACTTTCCCGTGGGAAGCCGGTTTTTGTCAAACGGGTCCCAGTGCTCTGATCCTCTCTTTTCACTCCTGCTGCCAGAAGCCCAGGGAGGATGGGAGGGCTTAGAACATGGCTGGGCACTGTGGTTTCTTCCAGAGAAGTGGAGGGCATTTGCTTTACTTTGCCACAACCACTTGGGAGAGGGTCTGCACCTCAGGAAAACTCTTTCCGTGGGAAGCCGGCTTTTTGCAAAGGGGTCTCAGGGCCGTGGGCCTCGGCTGTCCCTCCGGCTCCCCAAAGCACAGGGACGAGGTGAGGGGCTTAGACCATGGCTGGGCAATGTTGTTTCTTACACCTGGGTGTGTGGCATTTTGTTGAGCTGGCTACCCCCACTTGGGATAGGTTTTCCACAGCAAGCACCTATTGTTCATCTGAAGCCTTTTTTGCCCCAGGGGTCTCCGGGCTGTGTTCGTTGGGGTTGAACTCCTGCTAGCAAAACCGCCGGGATGAGGGAAGGGTTCAGACTGTGCCTGGGCCCTGTGGTCTCTTCCAGGTCAGTGTATGGCATTTCCTTCCCCTTGCCACAGGCACCTGGGAGCATGTCTGCACGTGGAGAAAGACTTTCCCGTGGGAAGCCGGTTTTTGTCAAACGGGTCCGAGTGCTCTGCTCCTCTCTTTGCACTCCTGCTGCCAGAAGCCCAGGGAAGATGGGAGGGCTTAGAACATGGCGGGGCACTGTGGTTTCTTCCAGAGAAGTGGAGGGCATTTGCTTTACCTTGCCACAACCACTTGTGACAGGGTCTGCACCTCAGGAAAACTGTTTCCGTGGGAAGCCGGCTTTTTGCAAAGGGGTCTCAGGGCCGTGGGCCTCGGCTGTCCCTCCGGCTCCCCAAAGCACAGGGACGAGGTGAGGGGCTTAGACCATGCCTGGGCAATGTTCTTTGTTACCCCTGGGTGTGTGGCATTTTGTTGAGCTGGCTACCCCCACTTGGGATAGGTTTTCCACAGCAAGCGCCTATTGTTTGTCGGAAGCCGTTTTTGTCTCAGGGGTCTCCGGGCTGTGTTCGTTGGGGTTGAACTCCTGCTAGCAAAACCGCCGGGTTGAGGGAAGGGTTCAGACTGTGCCTGGGACCTGTGGTCTCTTCCAGGTCAGTGTATGGCATTTCCTTCCCCTTGCCACAGGCACCTGGGAGCATGTCTGCACGTGGAGAAAGACTTTCCCGTGGGAAGCCGGTTTTTGTCAAACGGGTCCCAGTGCTCTGCTCCTCTCTTTTCACTCCTGCTGCCAGAAGCCCAGGGAGGATGGGAGGGCTTAGAACATGGCTGGGCACTATGGTTTCTTCCAGAGAAGCGGAGGGCATTTGCTTTACCTTGCCACAACCACTTGTGACAGGGTCTGCACCTCAGGAAAACTGTTTCTGTGGGAAGCCGGCTTTTTGCAAAGGGGTCTCAGGTCCGTGGGCCTCGGCTGTCCCTCCGGCTCCCCAAAGCACAGGGACGAGGTGAGGGGCTTAGACCATGGCTGGGCAATGTTGTTTCTTACACCTGGGTGTGTGGCATTTTGTTGAGCTGGCTACCCCCACTTGGGATAGGTTTTCCACAGCAAGCACCTATTGTTCGTCGGAAGCCTTTTTTGCCCCAGGGGTCTCCGGGCTGTGTTCGTTGGGGTTGAACTCCTGCTAGCAAAACCGCCGGGATGAGGGAAGGGTTCAGACTGTGCCTGGGCCCTGTGGTCTCTTCCAGGTCAGTGTATGGAATTTCCTTCCCCTTGCCACAGGCACCTGGGAGCATGTCTGCACATAGAGAAAGACTTTCCCGTGGGAAGCCGGTTTTTGTCAAACGGGTCCCAGTGCTGTGCTACTCTCTTTTCGCTCCTGCTGCCAGAAGCCCAGGGAGGATGGGAGGGCTTAGAACATGGCTGGGCACTGTGGTTTCTTCCAGAGAAGTGGAGGGCATTTGCTTTACCTTGCCACAACCACTTGGGAGAGGGTCTGCAACTCAGGAAAACTCTTTCCGTGGGAAGCCGGCTTTTTGCAAAGGGGTCTCAGGGCCGTGGGCCTCGGCTGTCCCTCCGGCTCCCCAAAGCACAGGGACGAGGTGAGGGCCTTAGACCATGGCTGGGCAATATTGTTTCTTACACCTGGGTGTGTGGCATTTTGTTGAGCTGGCTACCCCCACTTGGGATAGGTTTTCCACAGCAAGCGCCTATTGTTTGTCGGAAGCTGTTTTTGCCTTAGGGGTCTCGGGGCTGTGTTCGTTGGGGTTGAACTCCTGCTAGCAAAACCGCCGGGTTGAGGGAAGGGTTCAGACTGTGCCTGGGCCCTGTGGTCTCTTCCAGGTCAGTGTATGGCATTTCCTTCCCCTTGCCACAGGCACCTGGGAGCATGTCTGCACGTGGAGAAAGACTTTCCCGTGGGAAGCCGGTTTTTGTCAAACATGTCCCAGTGCTCTGCTCCTCTCTTTTCACTCCTGCTGCCAGAACCCAGGGAAGATGGGAGGGCTTAGAACATGGCGGGGCACTGTGGTTTCTTCCAGAGAAGTGGAGGGCATTTGCTTTACCTTGCCACAACCACTTGTGACAGGGTCTGCACCTCAGGAAAACTGTTTCCGTGGGAAGCCGGCTTTTTGCAAAGGGGTCTCAGGGCCGTGGGCCTCGGCTGTCCCTCCGGCTCCCCAAAGCACAGGGACGAGGTGAGGGGCTTAGACCATGGCTTGGCAATGTTGTTTCTTACACCTGTGTGTGTGGCATTTTGTTGAGCTGGCTACCCCCACTTGGGATAGGTTTTCCACAGCAAGCGCCTATTGTTTGTCGGAAGCCGTTTTTGCCTCAGAGGTCTCCGGGCTGTGTTCGTTTGCGTTGAACTCCTGCTAGCAAAACCGCCGGGTTGAGGGAAGGGTTCAGACTGTGCCTGGGCCCTGTGGTCTCTTCCAGGTCAGTGTATGGAATTTCCTTCCCCTTGCCACAGGCACCTGGGAGCATGTCTGCACGTAGAGAAAGACTTTCCCGTGGGAAGCCGGTTTTTGTCATACGGGTCCCAGTGCTCTGCTCCTCTCTTTTCACTCCTGCTGCCAGAAGCCCAGGGAGGATGGGAGGGCTTAGAACATGGCTGGGCACTGTGGTTTCTTCCAGAGAAGTGGAGGGCATTTGCTTTACTTTGCCACAACCACTTGGGAGAGGGTCTGCACCTCATTAAAACTCTTTCCGTGGGAAGCCGGCTTTTTGCAAAGGGGTCTCAGGGCCTTGGGACTCGGCTGTCCCTCCGGCTCCCCAAAGCACAGGGACGAGGTGAGGGGCTTAGACCATGGCTGGGCAATGTTGTTTCTTACACCTGGGTGTGTGGCATTTTGTTGAGCTGGCTACCCACACTTGGGATAGGTTTTCCACAGCAAGCACCTATTGTTCGTCGGAAGCCTTTTTTGCCCCAGGGGTCTCCGGGCTGTGTTCGTTGGGGTTGAACTCCTGCTAGCAAAACCGCCGGGATGAGGGAAGGGTTCAGACTGTGCCTGGGCCCTGTGGTCTCTTCCAGCTCAGTGTATGGCATTTCCTTCCCCTTTCCACAGGCACCTGGGAGCATGTCTGCACTTGGAGAACGACTTTCCCGTGAGAAGCCGGTTTTTGTCAAACGGGTCCCAGTGCTGTGCTCCTCTCTTGTCGCTCCTGCTGCCAGAAGCCCAGGGAGGATGGGAGGGCTTAGAACATGGCTGGGCACTGTGGTTTCTTCCAGAGAAGTGGAGGGCATTTGCTTTACCTTGCCACAACCACTTGGGAGAGGGTCTGCAGCTCAGGAAAACTCTTTCCGTGGGAAGCCGGCTTTTTGCAAAGGGGTCTCAGGGCCGTGGGCCTCGGCTGTCCCTCCGGCTCCCCAAAGCACAGGGACGAGGTGAGGGGCTTAGACCATGCCTGTGCAATGTTGTTTCTTACACCTGCATGTGTGGAATTTTGTTGACCTGGCTACGCCCACTTGGGATAGGTTTTCCACAGCAAGCACCTATTGTTCATCGAAAGCCGTTTTTGCCTCAGGGGTCTCCGGGCTGTGTTCGTTGGGGTTGAATTCCTGCTAGAAAAACCGCCGGGATGAGGGAAGGGTTCAGACTGTGCCTGGGCCCTGTGGTCTCTTCCAGGTCAGTGTATGGCATTTCCTTCCCCTTGCCACAGGCACCTGGGAGCATGTCTGCACGTGGAGAAAGACTTTCCCGTGGGAAGCCGGTTTTTGTCAAACGGGTCCCAGTGCTCTGCTCCTCTCTTTTCACTCCTGCTGCCAGAAGCCCAGGGAGGATGGGAGGGCTTAGAACATGGCTGGGCACTGTGTTTTCTTACAGAGAAGTGGAGGGCATTTGCTTTACCTTGCCACAACCACTTGTGAGAGGGTCTGCACCTCAGGAAAACTGTCTCCGTGGGAAGCCGGCTTTTTGCAAAGGGGTCTCAGGGCCGTGGGCCTCGGGTGTCCCTCCGGCTCCCCAAAGCACAGGGACGAGGTGAGGGGCTTAGACCATGCCTGGGCAATGTTGTTTCTTTCACCTGGGTGTGTGGCATTGTTTACCTGGCTACCCCCACTTGGGATCGGTGTTCCACAGCAAGCACCTATTGTTCGTCGGAAGCCGTTTTTGCCCCAGGGGTCTCCGGGCTGTGTTCGCTGGGGTTGAACTCCTGCTAACAAAACCGCCGGGATGAGGGAAGGGTTCAGACTGTGCCTGGGCCCTGTGGTCTCTTCCAGGTCAGTGTATGGCATTTCCTTCCCCTTGCCACAGGCACCTGGGAGCATGTCTGCACGTGGAGAAAGACTTTCCCGTGGGAAGCCGGTTTTTGTCAAACGGGTCCCAGTGCTCTGCTCCTCTCTTTTCACTCCTGCTGCCAGAAGCCCAGGGAGGATGGGAGGGCTTAGAACATGGCTGGGTACTGTGGTTTCTTCCAGATAAGTGGAGGGCATTTGCTTTACCTTGCCAAAACCACTTGGGAGAGGGTCTGCACCTCAGGAAAACTGTCTCCGTGGGAAGCCGGCTTTTTGCAAAGGGGTCTCAGGGCCGTGGGCCTCGGCTGTCCCTCCGGCTCCCCAAAGCACAGGGACGAGGTGAGGGGCTTAGACCATGCCTGGGCAATGTTGTTTCTTACACCTGGGTGTGTATCATTTTGTTGAGCTGGCTACCCCCACTTGGGATAGGTTTTCCACAGCAAGCACCTATTGTTCGTTGGAAGCCTTTTTTGCCCCAGGGGTCTCCGGGCTGTGTTCGTTGGGGTTGAACTCTTGCTAGCAAAACCGCCGGGATGAGGGAAGGATTCAGACTGTGCCTGGGCCCTGTGGTCTCTTCCAGGTCAGTGTATGGCATTTCCTTCCCCTTGCCGCAGGCACCTGGGAGCATGTCTGCACGTAGAGAAAGACTTTCCCGTGGGAAGCTGGTTTTTGTCAAACGGGTCCCAGTGCTGTGCTCCACTCTTTTCGCTCCTGCTGCCAGAAGCCCAGGGAGGATGGGAGGGCTTAGAACATGGCTGGGCACTGTGGTTTCTTCCAGAGAAGTGGAGGGCATTTGCTTTACCTTGCCACAACCACTTGGGAGAGGGTCTGCACCTCAGGAAAACTGTCTCCGTGGGAAGCCGGCTTTTTGCAAAGGGGTCTCAGGGCCGTGAGCCTCGGCTGTCCCTCCGGCTCCCCAAAGCACAGGGACGAGGTGAGGGGCTTAGACCATGGCTGGGCAATGTTGTTTCTTACACCTGGGTGTGTGGCATTTTGTTTAGCTGGCTACCCCCACTTTGGATAGGTTTTCCAGAGCAAGCACCTCTTATTCGTCGGAAGCCGTTTTTGCCCCAGGGGTCTCCGGGCTCTGTTCGTTGGGGTTGAACTCCTGCTAGCAAAACCGCCGGGATGAGGGAAGGGTTCAGACTGTGCCTGGGCCCTGTGTTCTCTTCCAGCTCAGTGTATGGCATTTCCTTCCCCTTTCCACAGGCACCTGGGAGCATGTCTGCAGTTGGAGAACGACTTTCCCGTGAGAAGCCGGTTTTTGTCAAACGGGTCCCAGTGCTGTGCTCCTCTCTTTTCGCTCCTGCTGCCAGAAGCCCAGGGAGGATGGGAGGGCTTAGAACATGGCTGGGCACTGTGGTTTCTTCCAGAGAAGTGGAGGGCATTTGCTTTACCTTGCCACAACCACTTGGGAGAGGGTCTGCACCTCAGGAAAACTCTTTCCGTGGGAAGCCGGCTTTTTGCAAAGGGGTCTCAGGGCCGTGGGCGTCGGGTGTCCCTCCGGCTCCCCAAAGCACAGGGACGAGGTGAGGGGCTTAGACCATGCCTGGGCAATGTTGTTTCTTACACCTGCATGTGTGGAATTTTGTTGACATGGCTACCCCCACTTGGGATAGGTGTTCCACAGCAAGAACCTATTGTTCGTCGGAAGCCGTTTTAGCCCCAGGGGTCTCCGGGCTGTGTTCGTTGGGGTTGAACTCTTGCTAGCAAAACCGCCGGGATGAGGGAAGGGTTCAGACTGTGCCTGGGCCCTGTGGTCTCTTCCAGGTCAGTGTATGGCATTTCCTTCCCCTTGCCACAGGCACCTGGGTGCATGTCTGCACTTGGAGAAAGACTTTCCCGTGGGAAGACGGTTTTTGTCAAACGGGTCCCAGTGCTCTGCTCCTCTCTTTTCACTCCTGCTTCCAGAAGCCCAGGGAGGATGGGAGGGCTTAGAACATGGCTGGGCACTGTGGTTTCTTCCAGAGAAGTGGAGGGCATTTGCTTTACCTTGCCACAACCACTTGGGATAGGGTCTGCACCTCAGGAAACCTGTCTCCGTGGGAAGCCGGCTTTTTGCAAAGGGGTCTCAAGGCCGTGGGCCTCGGCTGTCCCTCCGGCTCCCCAAAGCACAGGGACGAGGTGAGGGGCTTAGATCATGGCTGGGCAATGTTGTTTCTTACACCTGGGTGTGTGGCATTTTGTTGAGCTGGCTACCCCCACTTGGGATAGGTTTTCCACAGCAAGCACCTATTGTCCGTCGGAAGCCTTTTTTGCCCCAGGGGTCTCCGGGCTGTGTTCCTTGGGGTTGAACTCCAGCTAGCAAAACCGCCGGGATGAGGGAAGGGTTCAGACTGTGCCTGGGCCCTGTGGTCTCTTCCAGGTCAGTGTATGGCATTTCCTTCCCCTTGCCCCAGGCACCTGGGAGCATGTCTGCACGTAGAGAAAGACTTTCCCGTGGGAAGCCGGTTTTTGTCAAACATGTCCCAGTGCTCTGCTCCTCTCTTTTCACTCCTGCTTCCAGACGCCCAGGGAGGATGGGAGGGCTTAGAACATGGCTGGGCACTGTGGTTTCTTCCAGAGAAGTGGAGGGCATTTGCTTTACCTTGCCACAACCACTTGGGAGAGGGTCTGCAGCTCAGGAAAACTCTTTCCGTGGGAAGCCGGCTTTTTCAAAGGGGTCTCAGGGCCGTGGGCCTCGGCTGTCCCTCCGGCTCCCCAAAGCACAGGGACGAGGTGAGGGGCTTAGACCATGCCTGGGCAATGTTGTTTCTTACACCTGGGTGTGTGGCATTTTGTTGAGCTGGCTACCCCCACTTGGGATAGGTTTTCCACAGCAAGCGCCTATTGTTTGTCGGAAGCCGTTTTTGCCTCAGGGGTCTCCGGGCTGTGTTCGTTGGGGTTGAACTCCTGCTAGCAAAACCGCCGGGTGGAGGGAAGGGTTCAGACTGTGCCTGGGCCCTGTGATCTCTTCCAGGTCAGTGTATGGCATTTCCTTCCCCTTGCCACAGGCACCTGGGAGCATGTCTGCACGTGGAGAAAGACTTTCCCGTGGGAAGCCGGTTTTTGTCAAACGGGTCCCAGTGCTCTGCTCCTCTCTTTTCACTCCTGCTGCCAGAAGCCCAGGGAGGATGGGAGGGCTTAGAACATATCTGTGCACTGTGGTTTCTTCCAGAGAAGTGGAGGGCATTTGCTTTACCTTGCCACAACCACTTGTGACAGGGTCTGCACCTCAGGAAAACTGTCTCCGTGGGAAGCCGGCTTTTTGCAAAGGGGTCTCAGGGCCGTGGGCCTCGGCTGTCCCTCCGGCTCCCCAAAGCACAGGGACGAGGTGAGGGGCTTAGACCATGCCTGGGCAATGTTGTTTCTTACACCTGCATGTGTGGCATTTTGTTGAGCTGCCTACCCCCACTTGGGATACGTTTTCCACAGCAAGCACCTATTGTTCGTCGGAAGCCTTTTTTGCCCCAGGGGTCTTCGGGCTGTGTTCGTTGGGGTTGAACTCCTGCTAGCATAACCGCCGGGATGAGGGAAGGGTTCAGACTGTGCCTGGGCCCTGTGGTCTCTTCCAGGTCAGTGTATTGCATTTCCTTCCCCTTGCCACAGGCACCTGGGAGCATGTCTGCACTTAGAGAAAGACCTTCCCGTGGGAAGCCGGTTTTTGTCAAACGGGTCCCAGTGCTCTGCTCCTCTCTTTTCGCTCCTGCTGCCAGAAGCCCAGGGAGGATGGGAGGGCTTAGAACATGGCTGGGCACTGTGGTTTCTTCCAGAGAAGTGGAGGGCATTTGCTTTACCTTGCCACAACCACTTGGGAGAGGGTCTGCACCTCAGGAATACTCTTTCCGTGGGAAGTCGGCTTTTTGCAAAGGGGTCTCAGGGCCATGGGCCTCGGCTGTCCCTCCGGCTCCCCAAAGCACAGGGACGAGGTGAGGGGCTTAGACCATGGCTGGGCAATGTTGTTTCTTACACCTGGGTGTGTGGCATTTTGTTGAGCTGGCTACCCCCACTTGGGATAGGTTTTCCACAGCAAGCACCTATTGTTCGTCGGAAGCCGTTTTTGCCCCAGGGGTCTCCGGGCTGTGTTCGTTGGGGTTGAACTCCTGCTAGCAAAACCGCCGGGATGAGGGAACGCTTCAGACTGTGCCTGGGCCCTGTGGTCTCTTCCAGGTCAGTGTATGGCATTTCCTTCCCCTTGCCACAGGCACCTGGGAGCACGTCTGCACGTAGAGAAAGACTTTCCCGTGGGAAGCCGGTTTTTGTCAAACGGGTCCCAGTGCTCTGCTCCTCTCTTTTCACTCCTGCTGCCAGAAGCCCAGGGAGGATGGGAGGGCTTAGAACATGGCTGGGCACTGTGGTTTCTTCCAGAGAAGTGGAGGGCATTTGCTTTACCTTGCCACAACCACTTGGGAGAGGGTCTGCACCTCAGGAAAACTGTCTCCGTGGGAAGCCGGCTTTTTGCAAAGGGGTCTCAGGGCCGTGAGCCTCGGCTGTCCCTCCGGCTCCCCAAAGCACAGGGACGAGGTGAGGGGCTTAGACCATGGCTGGGCAATGTTGTTTCTTACACCTGGGTGTGTGGCATTTTGTTGAGCTGGCTACCCCCACTTGGGATAGGTTTTCCACAGCAAGCACCTATTGTTCGTCTGAAGACTTTTTTGCCCCAGGGGTCTCCGGGCTGTGTTCGTTGGGGTTGAACTCCTGCTAGCAAAACCGCCGGGATGAGGGAAGGGTTCAGACTGTGCCTGGGCCCTGTGGTCTCTTCCAGGTCAGTGTATGGCATTTCCTTCCCCTTGCCGCAGGCACCTGGGAGCATGTCTGCACGTAGAGAAAGACTTTCCCGTGGGAAGCTGGTTTTTGTCAAACGGGTCCCAGTGCTGTGCTCCTCTCTTTTCGCTCCTGCTGCCAGAAGCCCAGGGAGGATGGGAGGGCTTAGAACATGGCTGGGCACTGTGGTTTCTTCCAGAGAAGTGGAGGGCATTTGCTTTACCTTGCCACAACCACTTGGGAGAGGGTCTGCACCTCAGGAAAACTGTCTCCGTGGGAAGCCGGCTTTTTGCAAAGGGGTCTCAGGGCCGTGAGCCTCGGCTGTCCCTCCGGCTCCCCAAAGCACAGGGACGAGGTGAGGGGCTTAGACCATGGCTGGGCAATGTTGTTTCTTACACCTGGGTGTGTGGCATTTTGTTGAGCTGGCTACCCCCACTTGGGATAGGTTTTCCACAGCAAGCACCTCTTATTCGTCGGAAGCCGTTTTTGCCCCAGGGGTCTCCGGGCTGTGTTCGTTGGGGTTGAACTCCTGCTAGCAAAACCGCCGGGATGAGGGAAGGGTTCAGACTGTGCCTGGGCCCTGTGTTCTCTTCCAGCTCAGTGTATGGCATTTCCTTCCCCTTTCCACAGGCACCTGGCAGCATGTCTGCACTTGGAGAACGACTTTCCCGTGAGAAGCCGGTTTTTGTCAAACGGGTCCCAGTGCTGTGCTCCTCTCTTTTCGCTCCTGCTGCCAGAAGCCCAGGGAGGATGGGAGGGCTTAGAACATGGCTGGGCACTGTGGTTTCTTCCAGAGAAGTGGAGGGCATTTGCTTTACCTTGCCACAACCACTTGGGAGAGGGTCTGCACCTCAGGAAAACTCTTTCCGTGGGAAGCCGGCTTTTTGCAAAGGGGTCGCAGGGCCGTGGGCCTCGGGTGTCCCTCCGGCTCCCCAAAGCACAGGGACGAGGTGAGGGGCTTAGACCATGCCTGGGCAATGTTGTTTCTTACACCTGCATGTGTGGAATTTTGTTGACCTGGCTACCCCCACTTGGGATAGGTTTTCCACAGCAAGAACCTATTGTTCGTCGGAAGCCGTTTTAGCCCCAGGGGTCTCCGGGCTGTGTTCGTTGGGGTTGAACTCTTGCTAGCAAAACCGCCGGGATGAGGGAAGGGTTCAGACTGTGCCTGGGCCCTGTGGTCTCTTCCAGGTCAGTGTATGGCATTTCCTTCCCCTTGCCACAGGCACCTGGGTGCATGTCTGCACGTGGAGAAAGACTTTCCCGTGGGAAGCCGGTTTTTGTCAAACGGGTTCCAGTGCTCTGCTCCTCTCTTTTCACTCCTGCTTCCAGAAGCCCAGGGAGGATGGGAGGGCTTAGAACATGGCTGGGCACTGTGGTTTCTTCCAGAGAAGTGGAGGGCATTTGCTTTACCTTGCCACAACCACTTGGGATAGGGTCTGCACCTCAGGAAACCTGTCTCCGTGGGAAGCCGGCTTTTTGCAAAGGGGTCTCAGGGCCGTGGGCCTCGGCTGTCCCTCCGGCTCCCCAAAGCACAGGGACGAGGTGAGGGGCTTAGACCATGGCTGGGCAATGTTGTTTCTTACACCTGGGTGTGTGGCATTTTGTTGAGCTGGCTACCCCCACTTGGGATAGGTTTTCCACAGCAAACACCTATTGTCCGTCGGAAGCCTTTTTTGCCCCAGGGTTCTCCGGGCTGTGTTCCTTGGGGTTGAACTCCAGCTAGCAAAACCGCCGGGATGAGGGAAGGGTTCAGACTGTGCCTGGGCCCTGTGGTCTCTTCCAGGTCAGTGTATGGCATTTCCTTCCCCTTGCCCCAGGCACCTGGGAGCATGTCTGCACGTAGAGAAAGACTTTCCCGTGGGAAGCCGGTTTTTGTGAAACGTGTCCCAGTGCTCTGCTCCTCTCTTTTCACTCCTGCTGCCAGAAGCCCAGGGAGGATGGGAGGGCTTAGAACATGGCTGGGCACTGTGGTTTCTTCCAGAGAAGTGGAGGGCATTTGCTTTACCTTGCCACAACCACTTGGGAGAGGGTCTGCAGCTCAGGAAAACTCTTTCCGTGGGAAGCCGGCTTTTTCAAAGGGGTCTCAGGGCCGTGGGCCTCGGCTGTCCCTCCGGCTCCCCAAAGCACAGGGACGAGGTGAGGGGCTTAGACCATGGCTGGGCAATGTTGTTTCTTACACCTGGGTGTGTGGCATTTTGTTGAGCTGGCTACCCCCACTTGGGATAGGTTTTCCACAGCAAGCGCCTATTGTTTGTCGGAAGCCGTTTTTGCCTCAGGGGTCTCCGGGCTGTGTTCGTTGGGGTTGAACTCCTGCTAGCAAAACCGCCGGGTTGAGGGAAGGGTTCAGACTGTGCCTGGGCCCTGTGGTCTGTTCCATCTCAGTGTATGGCATTTCCTTCCCCTTGCCACAGGCACCTGGGAGCATGTCTGCACGTGGAGAAAGACTTTCCCGTGGGAAGCCGGTTTTTGTCAAACGTGTCCCAGTGCTCTGCTCCTCTCTTTTCACTCCTGCTGCCAGAAGCCCAGGGAGGATGGGAGGGCTTAGAACATGGCTGTGCACTGTGGTTTCTTCCAGAGAAGTGGAGGGCATTTGCTTTACCTTGCCACAACCACTTGTGAGAGGGTCTGCACCTCAGGAAAACTGTCTCCGTGGGAAGCCGCTTTTTGCAAAGGGGTCTCAGGGCCGTGGGCCTCGGCTGTCCCTCCGGCTCCCCAAAGCACAGGGACGAGGTGAGGGGCTTAGACCATGCCTGGGCAATGTTGTTTCTTACACCTGCATGTGTGGCATTTTGTTGAGCTGGCTACCCCCACTTGGGATACGTTTTCCACAGCAAGCACCTATTGTTCGTCGGAAGCCTTTTTTGCCCCAGGGGTCTTCGGGCTGTGTTCGTTGGGGTTGAACTCCTGCTAGCAAAACCGCCGGGATGAGGGAAGGGTTCAGACTGTGCCTGGGCCCTGTGGTCTCTTCCAGATCAGTGTATTGCATTTCCTTCCCCTTGCCACAGGCACCTGGGAGCATGTCTGCACTTAGAGAAAGACCTTCCCGTGGGAAGCCGGTTTTTGTCAAACGGGTCCCAGTGCTCTGTCCTCTCTTTTCGCTCCTGCTGCCAGAAGCCCAGGGAGGATGGGAGGGCTTAGAACATGGCTGGGCACTGTGGTTTCTTCCAGAGAAGTGGAGGGCATTTGCTTTACCTTGCCACAACCACTTGGGAGAGGGTCTGCACCTCAGGAATACTCTTTCCGTGGGAAGTCGGCTTTTTGCAAAGGGGTCTCAGGGACATGGGCCTCGGCTGTCCCTCCGGCTCCCCAAAGCACAGGGACGAGGTGAGGGGCTTAGACCATGGCTGGGCAATGTCGTTTCTTACACCTCGGTGTGTGGCATTTTGTTGAGCTGGCTACCCCCACTTGGGATAGGTTTTCCACAGCAAGCACCTCTTATTCGTTGGAAGCCGTTTTTGCCTCAGGGGTCACCGGGCTGTGTTCGTTGGGGTTGAACTCCTGCTAGCAAAACCGCCGGGATGAGGGAAGGGTTCAGACTGTGCCTGGGCCCTGTGGTCTCTTCCAGGTCAGTGTATGGCATTTCCTTCCCCTTGCCACAGGCACCTGGGAGCATGTCTGCACGTGGAGAAAGACTTTCCCGTGAGAAGCCGGTTTTTGTCAAACGGGTCCCAGTGCTGTGCTCCTCTCTTTTCGCTCCTGCTGCCAGAAGCCCAGGGAGGATGGGAGGGCTTAGAACATGGCTGGGCACTGTGGTTTCTTCCAGAGAAGTGGAGGGCATTTGCTTTACCTTGCCACAACCACTTGGGAGATGGTCTGCACCTCAGGAAAACTGTCTCCGTGGGAAGCCGGCTTTTTGAAAAGGGGTCTCACGGCCGTGGGCCTCGGCTGTCCCTCCGGCTCCCCAAAGCACAGGGACGAGGTGAGGGGCTTAGACCATGCCTGGGCAATGTTGTTTCTTACACCTGGGTGTGTGGCATTTTGTTGAGCTGGCTACCCCCACTTGGGATAGGTTTTCCACAGCAAGCACCTATTGTTCGTCGGAAGCCGTTTTTGCCCCAGGGGTCTCCGGGCTGTGTTCGTTGGGGTTGAACTCCTGCTAGCAAAACCGCCGGGATGAGGGAACGCTTCAGACTGTGCCTGGGCCCTGTGGTCTCTTCCAGGTCAGTGTATGGCATTTCCTTCCCCTTGCCACAGGCACCTGGGAGCACGTCTGCACGTAGAGAAAGACTTTCCCGTGGGAAGCCGGTTTTTGTCAAACGGGTCCCAGTGCTCTGCTCCTCTCTTTTCACTCCTGCTGCCAGAAGCCCAGGGAGGATGGGAGGGCTTAGAACATGGCTGGGCACTGTGGTTTCTTCCAGAGAAGTGGAGGGCATTTGCTTTACCTTGCCACAACCACTTGGGAGAGGGTCTGCACCTCAGGAAAACTGTCTCCGTGGGAAGCCGGCTTTTTGCAAAGGGGTCTCAGGGCCGTGAGCCTCGGCTGTCCCTCCGGCTCCCCAAAGCACAGGGACGAGGTGAGGGGCTTAGACCATGGCTGGGCAATGTTGTTTCTTACACCTGGGTGTGTGGCATTTTGTTGAGCTGGCTACCCCCACTTGGGATAGGTTTTCCACAGCAAGCACCTCTTATTCGTCGGAAGCCGTTTTTGCCCCAGGGGTCTCCGGGCTGTGTTCGTTGGGGTTGAACTCCTGCTAGCAAAACCGCCGGGATGAGGGAAGGGTTCAGACTGTGCCTGGGCCCTGTGTTCTCTTCCAGCTCAGTGTATGGCATTTCCTTCCCCTTTCCACAGGCACCTGGCAGCATGTCTGCACTTGGAGAACGACTTTCCCGTGAGAAGCCGGTTTTTGTCAAACGGGTCCCAGTGCTGTGCTCCTCTCTTTTCGCTCCTGCTGCCAGAAGCCCAGGGAGGATGGGAGGGCTTAGAACATGGCTGGGCACTGTGGTTTCTTCCAGAGAAGTGGAGGGCATTTGCTTTACCTTGCCACAACCACTTGGGAGAGGGTCTGCACCTCAGGAAAACTCTTTCCGTGGGAAGCCGGCTTTTTGCAAAGGGGTCGCAGGGCCGTGGGCCTCGGGTGTCCCTCCGGCTCCCCAAAGCACAGGGACGAGGTGAGGGGCTTAGACCATGCCTGGGCAATGTTGTTTCTTACACCTGCATGTGTGGAATTTTGTTGACCTGGCTACCCCCACTTGGGATAGGTTTTCCACAGCAAGAACCTATTGTTCGTCGGAAGCCGTTTTAGCCCCAGGGGTCTCCGGGCTGTGTTCGTTGGGGTTGAACTCTTGCTAGCAAAACCGCCGGGATGAGGGAAGGGTTCAGACTGTGCCTGGGCCCTGTGGTCTCTTCCAGGTCAGTGTATGGCATTTCCTTCCCCTTGCCACAGGCACCTGGGTGCATGTCTGCACGTGGAGAAAGACTTTCCCGTGGGAAGCCGGTTTTTGTCAAACGGGTCCCAGTGCTCTGCTCCTCTCTTTTCACTCCTGCTTCCAGAAGCCCAGGGAGGATGGGAGGGCTTAGAACATGGCTGGGCACTGTGGTTTCTTCCAGAGAAGTGGAGGGCATTTGCTTTACCTTGCCACAACCACTTGGGATAGGGTCTGCACCTCAGGAAACCTGTCTCCGTGGGAAGCCGGCTTTTTGCAAAGGGGTCTCAGGGCCGTGGGCCTCGGCTGTCCCTCCGGCTCCCCAAAGCACAGGGACGAGGTGAGGGGCTTAGACCATGGCTGGGCAATGTTGTTTCTTACACCTGGGTGTGTGGCATTTTGTTGAGCTGGCTACCCCCACTTGGGATAGGTTTTCCACAGCAAACACCTATTGTCCGTCGGAAGCCTTTTTTGCCCCAGGGTTCTCCGGGCTGTGTTCCTTGGGGTTGAACTCCAGCTAGCAAAACCGCCGGGATGAGGGAAGGGTTCAGACTGTGCCTGGGCCCTGTGGTCTCTTCCAGGTCAGTGTATGGCATTTCCTTCCCCTTGCCCCAGGCACCTGGGAGCATGTCTGCACGTAGAGAAAGACTTTCCCGTGGGAAGCCGGTTTTTGTGAAACGTGTCCCAGTGCTCTGCTCCTCTCTTTTCACTCCTGCTTCCAGAAGCCCAGGGAGGATGGGAGGGCTTAGAACATGGCTGGGCACTGTGGTTTCTTCCAGAGAAGTGGAGGGCATTTGCTTTACCTTGCCACAACCACTTGGGAGAGGGTCTGCAGCTCAGGAAAACTCTTTCCGTGGGAAGCCGGCTTTTTCAAAGGGGTCTCAGGGCCGTGGGCCTCGGCTGTCCCTCCGGCTCCCCAAAGCACAGGGACGAGGTGAGGGGCTTAGACCATGCCTGGGCAATGTTGTTTCTTACACCTGGGTGTGTGGCATTTTGTTGAGCTGGCTACCCCCACTTGGGATAGGTTTTCCACAGCAAGCGCCTATTGTTTGTCGGAAGCCGTTTTTGCCTCAGGGGTCTCCGGGCTGTGTTCGTTGGGGTTGAACTCCTGCTAGCAAAACCGCCGGGTGGAGGGAAGGGTTCAGACTGTGCCTGGGCCCTGTGGTCTCTTCCAGGTCAGTGTATGGCATTTCCTTCCCCTTGCCACAGGCACCTGGGAGCATGTCTGCACGTGGAGAAAGAGTTTCCCGTGGGAAGCCGGTTTTTGTCAAACGTGTCCCAGTGCTCTGCTCCTCTCTTTTCACTCCTGCTGCCAGAAGCCCAGGGAGGATGGGAGGGCTTAGAACATGGCTGTGCACTGTGGTTTCTTCCAGAGAAGTGGAGGGCATTTGCTTTACCTTGCCACAACCACTTGTGAGAGGGTCTGCACCTCAGGAAAACTGTCTCCGTGGGAAGCCGCTTTTTGCAAAGGGGTCTCAGGGCCGTGGGCCTCGGCTGTCCCTCCGGCTCCCCAAAGCACAGGGACGAGGTGAGGGGCTTAGACCATGCCTGGGCAATGTTGTTTCTTACACCTGCATGTGTGGCATTTTGTTGAGCTGGCTACCCCCACTTGGGATACGTTTTCCACAGCAAGCACCTATTGTTCGTCGGAAGCCTTTTTTGCCCCAGGGGTCTTCGGGCTGTGTTCGTTGGGGTTGAACTCCTGCTAGCAAAACCGCCGGGATGAGGGAAGGGTTCAGACTGTGCCTGGGTCCTGTGGTCTCTTCCAGATCAGTGTATTGCATTTCCTTCCCCTTGCCACAGGCACCTGGGAGCATGTCTGCACTTAGAGAAAGACCTTCCCGTGGGAAGCCGGTTTTTGTCAAACGGGTCCCAGTGCTCTGTCCTCTCTTTTCGCTCCTGCTGCCAGAAGCCCAGGGAGGATGGGAGGGCTTAGAACATGGCTGGGCACTGTGGTTTCTTCCAGAGAAGTGGAGGGCATTTGCTTTACCTTGCCACAACCACTTGGGAGAGGGTCTGCACCTCAGGAATACTCTTTCCGTGGGAAGTCGGCTTTTTGCAAAGGGGTCTCAGGGACATGGGCCTCGGCTGTCCCTCCGGCTCCCCAAAGCACAGGGACGAGTTGAGGGGCTTAGACCATGGCTGGGCAATGTCGTTTCTTACACCTCGGTGTGTGGCATTTTGTTGAGCTGGCTACCCCCACTTGGGATAGGTTTTCCACAGCAAGCACCTCTTATTCGTTGGAAGCCGTTTTTGCCTCAGGGGTCACCGGGCTGTGTTCGTTGGGGTTGAACTCCTGCTAGCAAAACCGCCGGGATGAGGGAAGGGTTCAGACTGTGCCTGGGCCCTGTGGTCTCTTCCAGGTCAGTGTATGGCATTTCCTTCCCCTTGCCACAGGCACCTGGGAGCATGTCTGCACGTGGAGAAAGACTTTCCCGTGAGAAGCCGGTTTTTGTCAAACGGGTCCCAGTGCTGTGCTCCTCTCTTTTCGCTCCTGCTGCCAGAAGCCCAGGGAGGATGGGAGGGCTTAGAACATGGCTGGGCACTGTGGTTTCTTCCAGAGAAGTGGAGGGCATTTGCTTTACCTTGCCACAACCACTTGGGAGATGGTCTGCACCTCAGGAAAACTGTCTCCGTGGGAAGCCGGCTTTTTGAAAAGGGGTCTCAGGGCCGTGGGCCTCGGCTGTCCCTCCGGCTCCCCAAAGCACAGGGACGAGGTGAGGGGCTTAGACCATGCCTGGGCAATGTTGTTTCTTACACCTGGGTGTGTGGCATTGTTTACCTGGCTACCCCCACTTGGGATAGGTTTTCCACAGCAAGCACCTATTGTTCGTTGGAAGCCTTTTTTGCCCCAGGTGTCTCCGGGCTGTGTTCGTTGGGGTTGAACTCCTGCTAGCAAAACCGCCGGGATGAGGGAAGGGTTCAGACTGTGCCTGGGCCCTGTGGTCTCTTCCAGGTCAGTGTATGGCATTTCCTTCCCCTTGCCACAGGCACCTGGGAGCATGTCTGCACGTGGAGAAAGACTTTCCCGTGGGAAGCCAGTTTTTGTCAAATGGGTTCCAGTGCTCTGCTCCTCTCTTTTCACTCCTGATTCCAGAAGCCCAGGGAGGATGGGTGGGCTTAGAACATGGCTGGGCACTGTGGTTTCTTCCAGAGAAGTGGAGGGCATTTGCTTTACCTTGCCACAACCACTTGTGACAGGGTCTGCACCTCAGGAAAACTGTCTCTGTGGGAAGCCGGCTTTTTGCAAAGGGGTCTCAGGGCCGTGGGCCTCGGCTGTCCCTCCGGCTCCCCAAAGCACAGGGATGAGGTGAGGGGCTTAGACCATGGCTGGGCAATGTTGTTTCTTACACCTGGGTGTGTGGCATTTTGTTGAGCTGGCTACCCCCACTTGGGATAGGTATTCCACAGCAAGCACCTATTGTTCGTCGGAAGCCGTTTTTGCCCCAGGGGTCTCAGGGCTGTGTTCGTTGGGGTTTAACTCCTGCTAGCAAAACCGCCGGGATGAGGGAACGGTTCAGACTGTGCCTGGGCCCTGTGGTCTCTTCCAGGTCAGTGTATGGCATTTCCTTCCCCTTGCCACAGGCACCTGGGAGCACGTCTGCACGTAGAGAAAGACTTTCCCGTGGGAAGCCGGTTTTTGTCAAACGGGTCCCAGTGCTCTGCTCCTCTCTTTTCACTCCTGCTGACAGAAGCCCAGGGAGGATGGGAGGGCTTAGAACATGGCTGGGCACTGTGGTTTCTTCCAGAGAAGTGGAGGGCATTGGCTTTACCTTGCCACAACCACTTGGGAGAGGGTCTGCACCTCAGGAAAACTCTTTCCGTGGGAAGCCGGCTTTTTCAAAGGGGTCTCAGGGCCGTGGGCCTCGGCTGTCCCTCCGGCTCCCCAAAGCACAGGGACGAGGTGAGGGGCTTAGACCATGGCTGGGCAATGTTGTTTCTTACCCCTGGGTGTGTGCATTTTGTTGAGCTGGCTATCCCCACTTGGGATAGGTTTTCCACAGCAAGCGCCTATTGTTTGTCGAAAGCCGTTTTTGCCTCAGATGTCTCCGGGCTGTGTTCGTTGGGGTTGAACTCCTGCTAGCAAAACCGCCGGGTTGAGGGAAGGGTTCAGACTGTGCCTGGGCCCTGTGGTCTCTTCCAGGTCAGTGTATGGCATTTCCTTCCCCTTGCCACAGGCACCTGGGAGCATGTCTGCACGTGGAGAAAGACTTTCCCGTGGGAAGCCGGTTTTTGTCAAACGGGTCCCAGTGCTCTGCTCCTCTCTTTTCACTCCTGCTGCCAGAAGCCCAGGGAGGATGGGAGGGCTTAGAACATGGCTGGGCACTGTGGTTTCTTCCAGAGAAGTGGAGGGCATTTGCTTTACCTTGCAACAGCCACTTGTGAGAGGGTCTGCACCTCAGGAAAACTGTCTCCGTGGGAAGCCGGCTTTTTGCAAAGGGGTCTCAGGGCCGTGCGCCTCGGCTGTCCCTCCGGCTCCCCAAAGCACAGGGACGAGGTGAGGGGCTTAGACCATGCCTGGGCAATGTTGTTTCTTACACCTGGGTGTGTGGCATTGTTTACTTGGCTACCCCCACTTGGGATAGGTGTTCCACAGCAAGCACCTATTGTTCGTCAGAAGCCGTTTTTGCCCCACGGGTCTCCGGGCTGTGTTCGTTGGGGTTGAACTCCTGCTACCAAAACCGCCGGGATGAGGGAAGGGTTCAGACTGTGCCTGGGCCCTGTGGTCTCTTCCAGGTCAGTGTATGGCATTTCCTTCCCCTTGCCACAGGCACCTGGGAGCATGTCTGCACGTGGAGAAAGACTTTCCCGTGGGAAGCCGGTTTTTGTCAAACGGGTCCCAGTGCTCTGCTCCTCTCTTTTCACTCCTGCTGCCAGAAGCCCAGGGAGGATGGGTGGGCTTAGAACATGGCTGGGCACTTTGGTTTCTTCCAGAGAAGAGGAGGGCATTTGCTTTACCTTGTCACAACCACTTGGGAGAGGGTCTGCACCTCAGGAAAACTGTCTCCGTGGGAAGCCGGCTTTTTGCAAAGGGGTCTCAGGGACGTGGGCCTCGGCTGTCCCTCCGGCTCCCCAAAGCACAGGGACGAGGTGAGGGGCTTAGACCATGCCTGGGCAATGTTGTTTCTTACACCTGGGTGTGTGGCATTGTTGACCTGGCTACCCCCACTTGGGATAGGTTTTCCACAGCAAGCACCTATTGTTCGTCGGAAGCCTTTTTTGCCCCAGGGTTCTCAGGCTGTGTTCGTTGGGGTTGAACTCCTGCTAACAAAACCGCCGGGATGAGGGAAGGGTTCAGACTGTGCCTGGGCCCTGTGGTCTCTTCCAGGTCAGTGTATGGCATTTCCTTCCCCTTGCCACAGGCACCTGGGAGCATGTCTGCACGTGGAGAAAGACTTTCCCGTGGGAAGCCGGTTTTTGTCAAACGGGTCCCAGTGCTCTGCTCCTCTCTTTTCACTCCTGCTGCCAGAAGCCCAGGTAGGATGGGAGGGCTTAGAACATGGCTGGGCACTGTGGTTTCTTCCAGAGAAGTGGAGGGCATTTGCTTTACCTTGCCACAACCACTTGTGAGAGGGTCTGCACCTCAGGAAAACTGTTTCCGTGGGAAGCCGGCTTTTTGCAAAGGGGTCTCAGGGCCTTGGGCCTCGGCTGTCCCTCCGGCTCCCCAAAGCACAGGGACGAGGTGAGGGGCTTAGACCATGCCTGGGCAATGTTGTTTCTTACACCTGGGTGTGTGGCATTGTTTACCTGGCTACCCCCACTTGGGTGAGGTGTTCCACAGCAAGCACCTATTGTTCGTCGGAAGCCGTTTTTGCCCCAGGGGTCTCCGGGCTGTGTTCGTTGGGGTTGAACTCCTGCTAACAAAACCGCCGGGATGAGGGAAGGGTTCAGACTGTGCCTGGGCCCTGTGGTCTCTTCCAGGTCAGTGTATGGCATTTCCTTCCCCTTGCCACAGGCACCTGGGAGCATGTCTGCACGTGGAGAAAGACTTTCCCGTGGGAAGCCGGTTTTTGTCAAACGGGTCCCAGTGCTCTGCTCCTCTCTTTTCACGCCTGCTGCCAGAAGCCCAGGGAGGATGGGAGGGCTTAGATTATGGCTGGGCACTGTGGTTTCTTCCAGAGAAGTGGAGGGCATTTGCTTTACCTTGCCACAACCACTTGTGACAGGGTCTGCACCTCAGGAAAACTCTTTCAGTAGGAAGCCGGCTTTTTGCAAAGGGGTCTCAGGGCCGTGGGCCTCGGCTGTCCCTCCGGCTCCCCAAAGCACAGGGACGAGGTGAGGGGCTTAGACCATGGCTGGGCAATGTTGTTTCTTACCCCTGGGTGTGTGGCATTTTGTTGAGCTGGCTACCCCCACTTGGGATAGGTTTTCCACAGCAAGCACCTATTGTTCGTCGGAAGCCGTTTTTGCCCCAGGGGTCTCCGGGCTGTGTTCGTTGGGGTTGAACTCCTGCTAGCAAAACCGCCGGGATGAGGGAAGGGTTCAGACTGTGCCTGGGCCCTGTGGTCTCTTCCAGGTCAGTGTATGGCATTTCCTTCCCCTTGCCACAGGCACCTGGGAGCATGTCTGCACGTGGAGAAAGACTTTCCTGTGGGAAGCCGGTTTTTGTCAAACGAGTCCCAGTGCTCTGATCCTCTCTTTTCACTCCTGCTGACAGAAGCCCAGGGAGGATGGGTGGGCTTAGAACATGGCTGGGCACTGTGGTTTCTTCCAGAGAAGTGGAGGGCATTTGCTTTACCTTGCCACAACCGCTTGTGAGAGGGTCTGCACCTCAGGAAAACTGTCTCCGTGGGAAGCCGGCTTTTTGCAAAGGGGTCTCAGGGCCGTGGGCCTTGGCTGTCCTTCCGGCTCCCCAAAGCACAGGGACGAGGTGAGAGGCTTAGACCATGCCTGGGCAATGTTGTTTCTTACACCTGGGTATGTGGCATTGTTTACCTGGCTACCCCCACTTGGGATAGGTGTTCCAGAGCAAGCACCTATTGTTCGTCGGAAGCCGTTTTTGCCCCAGGGGTCTCAGGCTGTGTTCCTTGGGGTTGAACTCCTGCTAACAAAACCGCCGGGATGAGGGAAGGGTTCAGACTGTGCCTGGACCCTGTGGTCTCTTCCAGGTCAGTGTATGGCATTTCCTTCCCCTTGCCACAGGCACCTGGGAGCATGTCTGCACGTGGAGAAAGACTTTCCCGTGGGAAGCCGGTTTTTGTCAAACGGGTCCCAGTGCTCTGCTCCTCTCTTTTCACTCCTGCTGCCAGAAGCCCAGGGAAGATGGGAGGGCTTAGAAAATGGCGGGGCACTGTGGTTTCTTCCAGAGAAGTGGAGGGCATTTGCTTTAGCTTGCCACAACCACTTGTGACAGGGTCTGCACCTCAGGAAAACTGTTTCTGTGGGAAGTCGGCTTTTTGCAAAGGGGTCTCAGGGCCGTGGACCTCGGCTGTCCCTCCGGCTCCCCAAAGCACAGGGACGAGGTGAGGGGCTTAGACCATGGCTGGGCAATGTTGTTTCTTACACCTGGGTGTGTGGCATTTTGTTGAGCTGGCTACCCCCACTTGGGATAGGTTTTCCACAGCAAGCACCTATTGTTCGGCGAAAGCCGTTTTTGCCCTAGGGGTTTCCGGGCTGTGTTCGTTGGGGTTGAACTCCTGCTAGCAAAACCGCCGGGATGAGGGAAGGGTTCAGACTGTGCCTGGGCCCTGTGGTCTCTTCCAGGTCAGTGTATGGCATTTCCTTCCCCTTGCCACAGGCACCTGGGAGCATGTCTGCACGTAGAGAAAGACTTTCCCGTGGGAAGCCGGTTTTTGTCAAACGGGTCCCAGTGCTCTGCTCCTCTCTTTTCACTCCTGCTGCCAGAAGCCCAGGGAGGATGGGTGGGCTTAGAACATGGCTGGGCACTGTGGTTTCTTCCAGAGAAGTGGAGGGCATTTGCTTTACCTTGCCACAACCACTTGTGACAGGGTCTGCACCTCAGGAAAACTGTCTCCGTGGGAAGCCGGCTTTTTGCAAAGGGGTCTCAGGGCCGTGGGCCTCGGCTGTCCCTCCGGCTCCCCAAAGCACAGGGACGAGTTGAGGGGCTTAGACCATGCCTGGGCAATGTTGTTTCTTACACCTGGGTGTGTGGCATTGTTTACCTGGTTACCCCCACTTGGGATAGGTGTTCCACAGCAAGCACCTATTGTTCGTCGGAAGCCGTTTTTGCCCCAGGGGTCTCCGGGCTGTGTTCGTTGGGGTTGAACTCCTGCTAACAGAACCGCCGGGATGAGGGAAGGGTTCAGACTGTGCCTGGGCCCTGTGGTCTCTTCCAGGTCAGTGTATGGCATTTCCTTCCCCTTGCCACAGGCACCTGGGAGCATGTCTGCACGTGGAGAAAGACTTTCCCGTGGTAAGCCGGTTTTTGTGAAACGGGTCCCAGTGCTCTGCTCCTCTCTTTTCACTCCTGCTGCCAGAAGCCCAGGGAGGATGGGAGGGCTTAGAACATGGCTGGGCACTGTGGTTTCTTCCAGAGAAGTGGAGGGCATTTGCTTTACCTTGCCACAACCACTTGTGAGAGGGTCTGTACCTCAGGAAAACTCTTTCCGTGGGAAGCCGGCTTTTTGCAAAGGGGTCTCAGGGCCGTGGGCCTCGGCTGTCCCTCCGGCTCCCCAAAGCACAGGGAGGAGGTGAGGGGCTTAGACCATGCCTGGGCAATGTTGTTTGTTACTCCGGGGTGTGTGGCATTTTGTTGAGCTGGCTACCCCCACTTGGGATAGGTTTTCCACAGCAAGCGCCTATTGTTTGTCGGAAGCCGTTTTTGCCTAGGGGTCTAGGGGCTGTGTTCGTTGGGGTTGAACTCCTGCTAGCAAAACCGCCGGGTTGAGGGAAGGGTTCAGACTGTGCCTGGGCCCTGTGGTCTCTTCCAGGTCAGTGTATGGCATTTCCTTCCCCTTGCCACAGGCACCTGGGAGCATGTCTGCACGTGGAGAAAGACTTTCCCGTGGGAAGCCGGTTTTTGTCAAACGGGTCCCAGTGCTCTGCTCCTCTCCTTTCACTCCTGCTGCCAGAAGCCCAGGGAGGATGGGAGGGCTTAGATTATGGCTGGGCACTGTGGTTTCTTCCAGAGAAGTGGAGGGCATTTGCTTTACCTTGCCACAACCACTTGTGACAGGGTCTGCACCTCAGGAAAACTCTTTCAGTAGGAAGCCGGCTTTTTGCAAAGGGGTCTCAGGGCCGTGGGCCTCGGCTGTCCCTCCGGCTCCCCAAAGCACAGGGACGAGGTGAGGGGCTTAGACCATGCCTGGGCAATGTTGTTTCTTACACCTGGGTGTGTGGCATTGTTTACCTGGCTACCCCCACTTGGGATAGGTGTTCCAGAGCAAGCACCTATTGTTCGTCGGAAGCCGTTTTTGCCCCAGGGGTCTCAGGCTGTGTTCCTTGGGGTTGAACTCCTGCTAACAAAACCGCCGGGATGAGGGAAGGGTTCAGACTGTGCCTGGACCCTGTGGTCTCTTCCAGGTCAGTGTATGGCATTTCCTTCCCCTTGCCACAGGCACCTGGGAGCATGTCTGCACGTGGAGAAAGACTTTCCCGTGGGAAGCCGGTTTTTGTCAAACGGGTCCCAGTGCTCTGCTCCTCTCTTTTCACTCCTGCTGCCAGAAGCCCAGGGAAGATGGGAGGGCTTAGAACATGGCGGGGCACTGTGGTTTCTTCAAGAGAAGTGGAGGGCATTTGCTTTAGCTTGCCACAACCACTTGTGACTGGGTCTGCACCTCAGGAAAACTGTTTCTGTGGGAAGTCGGCTTTTTGCAAAGGGGTCTCAGGGCCGTGGGCCTCGGCTGTCCCTCCGGCTTCCCAAAGCACAGGGACGAGGTGAGGGGCTTAGACCATGGCTGGGCAATGTTGTTTCTTACACCTGGGTGTGTGGCATTTTGTTGAGCTGGCTACCCCCACTTGGGATAGGTTTTCCACAGCAAGCACCTATTGTTCGGCGAAAGCCGTTTTTGCCCTAGGGGTTTCCTGGCTGTGTTAGTTGGGGTTGATCTCCTGCTAGCAAAACCGCCGGGATGAGGGAAGGGTTCAGACTGTGCCTGGGCCCTGTGGTCTCTTCCAGGTCAGTGTATGGCATTTCCTTCCCCTTGCCACAGGCACCTGGGAGCATGTCTGCACGTAGAGAAAGACTTTCCCGTGGGAAGCCGGTTTTTGTCAAACGGGTCCCAGTGCTCTGCTCCTCTCTTTTCACTCCTGATTCCAGAAGCCCAGGGAGGATGGGTGGGCTTAGAACATGGCTGGGCACTGTGGTTTCTTCCAGAGAAGTGGAGGGCATTTGCTTTACCTTGCCACAACCACTTGTGACAGGGTCTGCACCTCAGGAAAACTGTCTCCGTGGGAAGCCGGCTTTTTGCAAAGGGGTCTCAGGGCCGTGGGCCTCGGCTGTCCCTCCGGCTCCCCAAAGCACAGGGACGAGTTGAGGGGCTTATTCCATGCCTGGGCAATGTTGTTTCTTACACCTGGGTGTGTGGCATTGTTTACCTGGTTACCCCCACTTGGGATAGGTGTTCCACAGCAAACACCTATTGTTCGTCGGAAGCCGTTTTTGCCCCAGGGGTCTCCGGGCTGTGTTCGTTGGGGTTGAACTCCTCCTAACAGAACCGCCGGGATGAGGGAAGGGTTCAGACTGTGCCTGGGCCCTGTGGTCTCTTCCAGGTCAGTGTATGGCATTTCCTTCCCCTTGCCACAGGCACCTGGGAGCATGTCTGCACGTGGAGAAAGACTTTCCCGTGGTAAGCCGGTTTTTGTGAAACGGGTCCCAGTGCTCTGCTCCTCTCTTTTCACTCCTGCTGCCAGAAGCCCAGGGAGGATGGGAGGGCTTAGAACATGGCTGGGCACTGTGGTTTCTTCCAGAGAAGTGGAGGGCATTTGCTTTACCTTGCCACAACCACTTGTGAGAGGGTCTGTACCTCAGGAAAACTCTTTCCGTGGGAAGCCGGCTTTTTGCAAAGGGGTCTCAGGGCCGTGGGCCTCGGCTGTCCCTCCGGCTCCCCAAAGCACAGGGAGGAGGTGAGGGGCTTAGACCATGCCTGGGCAATGTTGTTTGTTACCCCGGGGTGTGTGGCATTTTGTTGAGCTGGCTACCCCCACTTGGGATAGGTTTTCCACAGCAAGCGCCTATTGTTTGTCGGAAGCCGTTTTTGCCTAGGGGTCTAGGGGCTGTGTTCGTTGGGGTTGAACTCCTGCTAGCAAATCCGCCGGGTTGAGGGAAGGGTTCAGACTGTGCCTGGGCCCTGTGGTGTCTTCCAGGTCAGTGTATGGCATTTCCTTAACGTTGCCACAGGCACCTGGGAGCATGTCTGCACATGGAGAAAGACTTTCCCGTGGGAAGCCGGTTTTTTTCAAACGGGTCCCAGTGCTCTGCTCCTCTCTTTTCACTCCTGCTGCCAGAAGCCCAGGGAGGATGGGAGGGCTTAGAACATGGCTGGGCACTGTGGTTTCTTCCAGAGAAGTGGAGGGCATTTGCTTTACCTTGCCACAACCACTTGGGAGAGGGTCTGCACCTCAGGAAAACTGTCTCTGTGGGAAGCCGGCTTTTTGCAAAGGGGTCTCAGGGCCGTGGGCCTCGGCTGTCCCTCCGGCTCCCCAAAGCACAGGGACGAGGTGAGGGGCTTAGACCATGGCTGGGCAATGTTGTTTCTTACACCTGGGTGTGTGGCATTTTGTTGAGCTGGCTACCCCCACTTGGGATAGGTTTTCCACAGCAAGCGCCTATTGTTTGTCGGAAGCTGTTTTTGCCTCAGGGGTCTCCGGGCTGTGTTCGTTGGGGTTGAACTCCTGCTAGCAAAACCGCAGGGTTGAGGGAAGGGTTCAGACTGTGCCTGGGCCCTGTGGTCTCTTCCAGGTCAGTGTATGGCATTTCCTTCCCCTTGCCACAGGCACCTGGGAGCATGTCTGCACGTGGAGAAAGACTTTCCCGTGGGAAGCCGGTTTTTGTCAAACGGGTCCCAGTGCTCTGCTCCTCTCTTTTCACTCCTGCTACCAGAAGCCCAGGGAGGATGGGAGGGCTTAGAACATGGCTGGGCACTGTGGTTTCTTCCAGAGAAGCGGAGGGCATTTGCTTTACCTTTCCACAACCACTTGTGACAGGGTCTGCACCTCAGGAAAACTGTTACTGTGGGAAGCCGGCTTTTTGCAAAGGGGTCTCAGGGCCGTGGGCCTCGGCTGTCCCTCCGGCTCCCCAAAGCACAGGGACGAGGTGAGGGGCTTAGACCATGGCTGGGCAATGTTGTTTCTTACACCTGGGTGTGTGGCATTTTGTTGAGCTGGCTACCCCCACTTGGGATAGGTTTTCCACAGCAAGCACCTATTGTTCGTCTGAAGCCTTTTTTGCCTCAGGGGTCTCCGGGCTGTGTTCGTTGGGGTTGAACTCCTGCTAGCAAAACCGCCGGGATGAGGGAAGGGTTCAGACTGTGCCTGGGCCCTGTGGTCTCTTCCAGGTCAGTGTATGGCATTTCCTTCCCCTTGCCACAGGCACCTGGGAGCATGTCTGCACGTAGAGAAAGACTTTCCCGTGGGAAGCCGGTTTTTGTCAAACGGGTCCCAGTGCTCTGCTCCTCTCTTTTCACTCCTGCTGCCAGAAGCCCAGGGAGGATGGGTGGGCTTAGAACATGGCTGGGCACTGTGGTTTCTTCCAGAGAAGTGGAGGGCATTTGCTTTACCTTGCCACAACCACTTGTGACAGGGTCTGCACCTCAGGAAAACTGTCTCCGTGGGAAGCCGGCTTTTTGCAAAGGGGTCTCAGGGCCGTGGGCCTCGGCTGTCCCTCCGGCTCCCCAAAGCACAGGGACGAGTTGAGGGGCTTAGACCATGCCTGGGCAATGTTGTTTCTTACACCTGGGTGTGTGGCATTGTTTACCTGGTTACCCCCACTTGGGATAGGTGTTCCACAGCAAGCACCTATTGTTCGTCGGAAGCCGTTTTTGCCCCAGGGGTCTCCGGGCTGTGTTCGTTGGGGTTGAACTCCTGCTAACAGAACCGCCGGGATGAGGGAAGGGTTCAGACTGTGCCTGGGCCCTGTGGTCTCTTCCAGGTCAGTGTATGGCATTTCCTTCCCCTTGCCACAGGCACCTGGGAGCATGTCTGCACGTGGAGAAAGACTTTCCCGTGGGAAGCCGGTTTTTGTCAAACGGGTCCCAGTGCTCTGCTCCTCTCTTTTCACTCCTGCTGCCAGAAGCCCAGGGAGGATGGGAGGGCTTAGAACATGGCTGGGCACTGTGGTTTCTTCCAGAGAAGTGGAGGGCATTTGCTTTACCTTGCCACAACCACTTGTGAGAGGGTCTGTACCTCAGGAAAACTGTTTCCGTGGGAAGCCGGCTTTTTGCAAAGGGGTCTCAGGGCCGTGGGCCTCGGCTGTCCCTCCGGCTCCCCAAAGCACAGGGAGGAAGTGAGGGGCTTAGACCATGCCTGGGCAATGTTGTTTGTTACCCCGGGGTGTGTGGCATTTTGTTGAGCTGGCTACCCCCACTTCGGATAGGTTTTCCACAGCAAGCGCCTATTGTTTGTTGGAAGCCGTTTTTGCCCCAGGGGTCTCCGGGCTGTGTTCGTTGGGGTTGAACTCCTGCTAGCAAAACCGCCGGGTTGAGGGAAGGGTTCAGACTTTGCCTGGGCCCTGTGGTCTCTTCCGGGTCAGTGTATGGCATTTCCTTAACCTTGCCACAGGCACCTGGGAGCATGACTGCACGTGGAGAAAGACTTTCCCGTGGGAAGCCGGTTTTTTTCAAACGGGTCCCAGTGCTCTGCTCCTCTCTTTTCACTCCTGCTGCCAGAAGCCCAGGGAGGATGGGAGGGCTTAGAACATGGCTGGGCACTGTGGTTTCTTCCAGAGAAGCGGAGGGCATTTGCTTTACCTTGCCACAACCACTTGTGACAGGGTCTGTACCTCAGGAAAACTGTTTCTGTGGGAAGCCGGCTTTTTGCAAAGGGGTCTCAGGGCCGTGGGCCTCGGCTGTCCCTCCGGCTCCCCAAAGCACAGGGACGAGGTGAGGGGCTTAGACCATGGCTGGGCAATGTTGTTTCTTACACCTGGGTGTGTGGCATTTTGTTGAGCTGGCTACCCCCACTTGGGATAGGTTTTCCACAGCAAGCACCTATTGTTCGTCGGAAGCCTTTTTTGCCCCAGGGGTCTCCGGGCTGTGTTCCTTGGGGTTGAACTCCTGCTAGCAAAACCGCCGGGATGAGGGAAGGGTTCAGACTGTGCCTGGGCCCTGTGGTCTCTTCCAGGTCAGTGTATGGCATTTCCTTCCCCTTGCCACAGGCACCTGGGAGCATGTCTGCACGTAGAGAAAGACTTTCCCGTGGGAAGCCGGTTTTTGTCAAACGGGTCCCAGTGCTGTGCTCCTCTCTTTTCGCTCCTGCTGCCAGAAGCCCAGGGAGGATGGGAGGGCTTAGAACATGGCTGGGCACTGTGGTTTCTTCCAGAGAAGTGGAGGGCATTTGCTTTACCTTGGCACAACCACTTGGGAGAGGGTCTGCACCTCAGGAAAACTCTTTCCGTGGGAAGCCGGCTTTTTCAAAGGGGTCTCAGGGCCGTGGGCCTCGGCTGTCCCTCCGGCTCCCCAAAGCACAGGAACGAGGTGAGGGGCTTAGACCATGGCTGGGCAATGTTGTTTCTTACACCTGGGTGTGTGGCATTTTGTTGAGCTGGCTACCCCCACTTGGGATAGGTTTTCCACAGCAAGCACCTATTGTTCGTCGGAAGCCTTTTTTGCCCCAGGGGTCTCCGGGCTGTGTTCGTTGGGGTTGAACTCCTGCTAGCAAAACCGCCGGGATGAGGGAAGGGTTCAGACTGTGCCTGGGCCCTGTGGTCTCTTCCAGGTCAGTGTATGGCATTTCCTTCCCCTTGCCACAGGCACCTGGGAGCATGTGTGCACGTAGAGAAAGACTTTCCCGTGGGAAGCCGGTTTTTGTCAAACGGGTCCCAGTGCTCTGCTCCTCTCTTTTCACTCCTGATTCCAGAAGCCCAGGGAGGATGGGTGGGCTTAGAACATGGCTGGGCACTGTGGTTTCTTCCAGAGAAGTGGAGGGCATTTGCTTTACCTTGCCACAACCACTTGGGAGAGGGTCTGCACCTCAGGAAAACTGTCTCCGTGGGAAGCCGGCTTTTTGCAAAGGGGTTCTCAGGGCCATGGGCCTCGGCTGTCCCTCCGGCTCCCCAAAGCACAGGGACGAGGTGAGGGGCTTAGACCATGCCTGGGCAATGTTGTTTCTTACACCTGGGTGTGTGGCATTTTGTTGAGCTGGCTACCCCCACTTGGGATAGGTTTTCCACAGCAAGCACCTATTGTTCGTCGCAAGCCGTTTTTGCCCCAGGGGTCTCCGGGCTGTGTTCGTTGGGTTGAACTCCTGCTAGCAAAACTGCCGGGTTGAGGGAAGGGTTCAGACTGTGCCCGGGCCCTGTGGTCTCTTCCAGGTCAGTGTATGGCATTTCCTTCCCCTTGCCACAGGCACCTGGGAGCATGTCTGCACGTGGAGAAAGACTTTCCCGTGGGAAGCCGGTTTTTGTCAAACGGGTCCCAGTGCTCTGCTCCTCTCTTTTCACTCCTGCTGCCAGAAGCCCAGGGAGGATGGGAGGGCTTAGAACATGGCTGGGCACTGTGGTTTCTTCCAGAGAAGTGGAGGGCATTTGCTTTACCTTGCCACAACCACTTGTGAGAGGGTCTGCACCTCAGGAAAACTCTTTCCGTGGGAAGCCGGCTTTTTGCAAAGGGGTCTCAGGGCTGTGGGCCTCGGCTGTCCCTCCGGCTCCCCAAAGCACAGGGACGAGGTGAGGGGCTTAGACCATGGCTGGGCAATGTTGTTTCTTACACCTGGGTGTGTGGCATTTTGTTGAGCTGGCTACCCCCACTTGGGATAGGTTTTCCACAGCAAGCACCTATTGTTCGTCGAAAGCCGTTTTTGCCCCAGGGGTCTCCGGGCTGTGTTCGTTGGGGTTGAACTCCTGCTAGCAAAACCGCCGGGTTGAGGGAAGGGTTCAGACTGTGCCTGGGCCCTGTGGTCTCTTCCAGGTCAGTGTATGGCATTTCCTTCCCCTTGCCACAGGCACCTGGGAGCATGTCTGCACGTGGAGAAAGACTTTCCCGTGGGAAGCCGGGTTTGTCAAACGGGTCCCAGTGCTCTGCTCCTCTCTTTTCACTCCTGCTGCCAGAAGCCCAGGGAGGATGGGAGGGCTTAGAACATGACTGGGCACTGTGGTTTCTTCCAGAGAAGTGGAGGGCATTTGCTTTACCTTGCCACAACCACTTGTGAGAGGGTTTGCACCTCAGGAAAACTCTTTCCGTGGGAAGCCGGCTTTTTGCAAAGGGGTCTCAGGGCCGTGGGCCTCGGCTGTCCCTCCGGCTCCCCAAAGCACAGGGACGAGGTGAGGGGCTTAGACCATGGCTGGGCAATGTTGTTTCTTACACCTGGGTGTGTGGCATTTTGTTGAGCTGGCTACCCCCACTTGGGATAGGTTTTCCACAGAAAGCACCTCTTATTCGTCGGAAGCCGTTTTTGCCCCAGGGGTCTCCGGGCTGTGTTCGTTGGGGTTGAACTCCTGCTAGCAAAACCGCCGGGTTGAGGGAAGGGTTCAGACTGTGCCTGGGCCCTGTGGTCTCTTCCAGGTCAGTGTATGGCATTTCCTTCCCCTTCCCACAGGCACCTGGGAGCATGTCTGCACGTGGAGAAAGACTTTCCCGTGGGAAGCCGGTTTTTGTCGAACGGGTCCCAGTGCTCTGCTCCTCTCTTTTCACTCCTGCTGCCAGAAGCCCAGGGAGGATGGGTGGTCTTAGAACATGGCTGGGCACTGTGGTTTCTTCCAGAGAAGTGGAGGGCATTTGCTTTACCTTGCCACAACCACTTGTGAGAGGGTCTGCACCTCAGGAAAACTGTCTCCGTGGGAAGCCGGCTTTTTGCAAAGGGGTCTCAGGGCCGTGGGCCTCGGCTGTCCCTCCGGCTCCCCAAAGCACAGGGACGAGGTGAGGGGCTTAGACCATGCCTGGGCAATGTTGTTTCTTACACCTGGGTGTGTGGCATTGTTTACCTGGCTACCCCCACTTGGGATAGGTGTTCCACAGCAAGCACCTATTGTACGTCGGAAGCCTTTTTTGCCCCAGGGGTCTCCGGGTTGTGTTCGTTGGGGTTGAACTCCTGCTAGCAAAACCGCCGGGTTCAGGGAAGGGTTCAGACTGTGCCTGGGCCCTGTGGTCTCTTCCAGGTCAGTGTATGGCGTTTCCTTCCCCTTGCCACAGGCACCTGGGAGCATGTCTGTACGTGGAGAAAGACTTTCCCGTGGGAAGCCGGTTTTTGTCAAACGGGTCCCAGTGCTCTGCTCCTCTCTTTTCACTCCTGTTGCCAGAAGCCCAGGGAGGATGGGAGGGCTTAGAACATGGCTGGGCACTGTGGTTTCTTCCAGAGAAGTGGAGGGCATTTGGTTTACCTTGCCACAACCACTTGTGACAGGGTCTGCACCTCAGGAAAACTGTCTCCGTGGGAAGCCGGCTTTTTGCAAAGGGGTCTCAGGGCCGTGGGCCTCGGCTGTCCCTCCGGCTCCCCAAAGCACAGGGACGAGGTGAGAGGCTTAGACCATGCCTGGGCAATGTTGTTTCTTACACCTGGGTGTGTGGCATTGTTGACCTGGCTACCCCCACTTGGGATAGGTGTTCCAGAGCAAGCACCTATTGTTCGTCGGAAGCCTTTTTTGCCCCAGGGGTCTCCGGGCTGTGTTCGTTGGGGTTGAACTCCTGCTAACAAAACCGCCGGGATGAGGGAAGGGTTCAGACTGTCCCTGGGCCCTGTGGTCTCTTCCAGGTCAGTGTATGGCATTTCCTTCCCCTTGCCACAGGCACCTGGGCGCATGTCTGCACGTGGAGAAAGACTTTCCCGTGGGAAGCCGGTTTTTGTCAAACGGGTCCCAGTGCTCTGCTCCTCTCTTTTCACTCCTGCTGCCAGAAGCCCAGGGAGGATGGGAGGGCTTAGAACATGGCTGGGCACTGTGGTTTCTTCCAGAGAAGTGGAGGGCATTTGCTTTACCTTGCCACAACCACTTGGGAGAGGGTCTGCACCTCAGGAAAACTCTTTCCGTGGGAAGCCATCTTTTTGCAAAGGGGTCTCAGGGCCATGGGCCTCGGGTGTCCCTCCGGCTCCCCAAAGCACAGGGACGAGGTGAGGGGCTTAGACCATGCCTGGGCAATGTTGTTTCTTACACCTGGGTGTGTGGCATTTTGTTGAGCTGGCTACCCCCACTTGGGATAGGTTTTCCACAGCAAGCACCTATTGTTCGTCGAAAGCCGTTTTTGCCCCAGGGGTCTCCGGGCTGTGTTCGTTGGGGTTGAACTCCTGCTAGCAAAACCGCCGGGTTGAGGGAAGGGTTCAGACTGTGCCTGGGCCCTGTGGTCTCTTCCAGGTCAGTGTATGGCATTTCCTTCCCCTTGCCACAGGCACCTGGGAGCATGTCTGCACGTTAGAAAGACTTTCCCGTGGGAAGCCGGTTTTTGTCAAACGGGTCCCAGTGCTCTGCTCCTCTCTTTTCACTCCTGCTGCCAGAAGCCCAGGGAGGATGGGAGGGCTTAGAACATGGCTGGGCACTGTGGTTTCTTCCAGAGAAGTGGAGGGCATTTGCTTTACCCTGCCACAACCACTTGTGAGAAAGTCTGCACCTCAGGAAAACTCTTTCCGTGGGAAGCTGGCTTTTTGCAAAGGGGTCTCAAGGCCGTGGGCCTCGGCGGTCCCTCCGGCTCCCCAAAGCACAGGGACGAGGTGAGGGGCTTAGACCATGGCTGGGCAATGTTGTTTCTTACACCTGGGTGTGTGGCATTTTGTTGAGCTGGCTACCCCCACTTGGGATAGGTTTTCCACAGCAAGCACCTATTGTTCGGCGAAAGCCGTTTTTGCCCCAGGGGTCTCCAGGCTGTGTTCGTTGGGGTTGAACTCCTGCTAGCAAAACCGCCGGGTTGAGGGAAGGGTTCAGACTGTGCCTGGGCCCTGTGGTCTCTTCCAGGTCAGTGTATGGCATTTCCTTCCCCTTGCCACAGGCACCTGGGAGCATGTCTGCACGTGGAGAAAGACTTTCCCGTGGGAAGCCGGTTTTTGTCAAACGGGTCCCAGTGCTCTGCTCCTCTCTTTTCACTCCTGCTTCCAGAAGCCCAGGGAGGATGGGTGGGCTTAGAACATGGCTGGGCACTGTGGTTTCTTCCAGAGAAGTGGAGGGCATTTGCTTTACTCTGCCACAACCACTTGTGAGAAAGTCTGCACCTCAGGAAAACTCTTTCCGTGGGAAGCTGGCTTTTTGCAAAGGGGTCTCAGGGCCGTGAGCCTCGGCGGTCCCTCCGGCTCCCCAAAGCACAGGGACGAGGTGAGGGGCTTAGACCATGGCTGGGCAATGTTGTTTCTTACACTTGGGTGTGTGGCATTTTGTTGAGCTGGCTACCCCCACTTGGGATAGGTTTTCCACAGCAAGCACCTATTGTTCGTCGAAAGCCGTTTTTGCCCCAGGGGTCTCCGGGCTGTGTTCGTTGGGGTTGAACTCCTGCTAGCAAAACCGCCGGGATGAGGGAAGGGTTCAGACTGTGCCTGGGCCCTGTGGTCTCTTCCAGGTCAGTGTATGGCATTTCCTTCCCCTTGCCACAGGCACCTGGGAGCATGTCTGCACGTGGAGAAAGACTTTCCCGTGGGAAGCCGGTTTTTGTCAAACGGGTCCCAGTGCTCTGCTCCTCTCTTTTCACTCCTGCTGCCAGAAACCCAGGGAGGATGGGAGGGCTTAGAACATGGCTGGGCACTGTGGTTTTTTCCAGAGAAGTGGAGGGCATTTGCTTTACCTTGCCACAACCACTTGTGACAGGGTCTGCACCTCAGGAAAACTCTTTCCGTGGGAAGCCAGCTTTTTGCAAAGGGGTCTCAGGGCCGTGGGCCTCAGCTGTCCCTCCGGCTCCCCAAAGCACAGGGACGAGGTGAGGGGCTTAGACCATGGCTGGGCAATGTTGTTTCTTACACCTGGGTGTGTGGCATTTTGTTGAGCTGGCTACCCCCACTTGGGATAGGTTTTCCACAGCAAGCACCTATTGTTCGTCGAAAGCCGTTTTTGCCCCAGGGGTCTCCGGGCTGTGTTCGTTGGGGTTGAACTCCTGCTAGCAAAACCGCCGGGTTGAGGGAAGGGTTCAGACTGTGCCTGGGCCCTGTGGTCTCTTCCAGGTCAGTGTATGGCATTTCCTTCCCCTTGCCACAGGCACCTGGGAGCATGTCTGCACGTTAGAAAGACTTTCCCGTGGGAAGCCGGTTTTTGTCAAACGGGTCCCAGTGCTCTGCTCCTCTCTTTTCACTCCTGCTGCCAGAAGCCCAGGGAGGATGGGAGGGCTTAGAACATGGCTGGGCACTGTGGTTTCTTCCAGAGAAGTGGAGGGCATTTGCTTTACCCTGCCACAACCACTTGTGAGAAAGTCTGCACCTCAGGAAAACTCTTTCCGTGGGAAGCTGGCTTTTTGCAAAGGGGTCTCAAGGCCGTGGGCCTCGGCGGTCCCTCCGGCTCCCCAAAGCACAGGGACGAGGTGAGGGGCTTAGACCATGGCTGGGCAATGTTGTTTCTTACACCTGGGTGTGTGGCATTTTGTTGAGCTGGCTACCCCCACTTGGGATAGGTTTTCCACAGCAAGCACCTATTGTTCGGCGAAAGCCGTTTTTGCCCCAGGGGTCTCCAGGCTGTGTTCGTTGGGGTTGAACTCCTGCTAGCAAAACCGCCGGGTTGAGGGAAGGGTTCAGACTGTGCCTGGGCCCTGTGGTCTCTTCCAGGTCAGTGTATGGCATTTCCTTCCCCTTGCCACAGGCACCTGGGAGCATGTCTGCACGTGGAGAAAGACTTTCCCGTGGGAAGCCGGTTTTTGTCAAACGGGTCCCAGTGCTCTGCTCCTCTCTTTTCACTCCTGCTTCCAGAAGCCCAGGGAGGATGGGTGGGCTTAGAACATGGCTGGGCACTGTGGTTTCTTCCAGAGAAGTGGAGGGCATTTGCTTTACTCTGCCACAACCACTTGTGAGAAAGTCTGCACCTCAGGAAAACTCTTTCCGTGGGAAGCTGGCTTTTTGCAAAGGGGTCTCAGGGCCGTGAGCCTCGGCGGTCCCTCCGGCTCCCGAAAGCACAGGGACGAGGTGAGGGGCTTAGACCATGGCTGGGCAATGTTGTTTCTTACACTTGGGTGTGTGGCATTTTGTTGAGCTGGCTACCCCCACTTGGGATAGGTTTTCCACAGCAAGCACCTATTGTTCGTCGAAAGCCGTTTTTGCCCCAGGGGTCTCCGGGCTGTGTTCGTTGGGGTTGAACTCCTGCTAGCAAAACCGCCGGGTTGAGGGAAGGGTTCAGACTGTGCCTGGGCCCTGTGGTCTCTTCCAGGTCAGTGTATGGCATTTCCTTCCCCTTGCCACAGGCACCTGGGAGCATGTCTGCACGTGGAGAAAGACTTTCCCGTGGGAAGCCGGTTTTTGTCAAACGGGTCCCAGTGCTCTGCTCCTCTCTTTTCACTCCTGCTTCCAGAAGCCCAGGGAGGATGGGTGGGCTTAGAACATGGCTGGGCACTGTGGTTTCTTCCAGAGAAGTGGAGGGCATTTGCTTTACCTTGCCACAACCACTTGTGAGAGGGTCTGCACCTCAGGAAAACTCTTTCCGTGGTTAGCCGGCTTTTTGCAAAGGGGTCTCAGGGCCGTGGGCCTCGGCTGTCCCTCCGGCTCCCCAAAGCACAGGGACGAGGTGAGGGGCTTAGACCATGCCTGGGAAATGTTGTTTCTTACACCTGGGTGTGTGGCATTGTTGACCTGGCTACCCCCACTTGGGATAGGTGTTCCACAGCAAGCACCTATTGTTCGTCGGAAGCCTTTTTTGACCCAGGGGTCTCCGGGCTGTGTTCGTTGGGGTTGAACTCCTGCTAACAAAACTGCCGGGATGAGGGAAGGGTTCAGACTGTGCCTGGGCCCTGTGGTCTCTTCCAGGTCAGTGTATGGCATTTCCTTCCCCTTGCCACAGGCACCTGGGAGCATGTCTGCACGTGGAGAAAGACTTTCCCGTGGGAAGCCGGTTTTTGTCAAACGGGTCCCAGTGCTCTGCTCCTCTCTTTTCACTCCTGCTGCCAGAAGCCCAGGGAGGATGGGAGGGCTTAGAACATGGCTGGGCACTGTGGTTTCTTCCAGAGAAGTGGAGGGCATTTGCTTTACCTTGCCACAACCACTTGTGACAGGGTCTGCACCTCAGGAAAACTCTTTCCGTGGGAAGCCGGCTTTTTGCAAAGGGGTCTCAGGGCCGTGGCCCTCGGCTGTCCCTCCGGCTCCCCAAAGCACAGGGACGAGGTGAGGGGCTTAGACCATGGCTGGGCAATGTTGTTTCTTACACCTGGGTGTGTGGCATTTTGTTGAGCTGGCTACCCCCACTTGGGATAGGTTTTCCACAGCAAGCACCTATTGTTCGTCGAAAGCCGTTTTTGCCCCAGGGGTCTCCGGGCTGTGTTCGTTGGGGTTGAACTCCTGCTAGCAAAACCGCCGGGTTGAGGGAAGGGTTCAGACTGTGCCTGGGCCCTGTGGTCTCTTCCAGGTCAGTGTATGGCATTTCCTTCCCCTTGCCACAGGCACCTGGGAGCATGTCTGCACGTGGAGAAAGACTTTCCCGTGGGAAGCCGGTTTTTGTCAAACGGGTCCCAGTGCTCTGCTCCTCTCTTTTCACTCCTGCTGCCAGAAGCCCAGGGATGATGGGAGGGCTTAGAACATGGCTGGGCACTGTGGTTTCTTCCAGAGAAGTGGAGGGCATTTGCTTTACCCTGCCACAACCACTTGTGAGAAAGTCTGCACCTCAGGAAAACTCTTTCCGTGGGATGCTGGCTTTTTGCAAAGGGGTCTCAGGGCCGTGGGCCTCGGCGATCCCTCCGGCTCCCCAAAGCACAGGGACGAGGTGAGGGGCTTAGACCATGGCTGGGCAATGTTGTTTCTTACACCTGGGTGTGTGGCATTTTGTTGAGCTGGCTACCCCCACTTGGGATAGGTTTTCCACAGCAAGCACCTATTGTTCGTCGAAAGCCGTTTTTGCCCCAGGGGTCTCCGGGCTGTGTTCGTTGGGGTTGAACTCCTGCTAGCAAAACCGCCGGGTTGAGGGAAGGGTTCAGACTGTGCCTGGGCCCTGTGGTCTCTTCCAGGTCAGTGTATGGCATTTCCTTCCCCTTGCCACAGGCACCTGGGAGCATGTCTGCACGTGGAGAAAGACTTTCCCGTGGGAAGCCGGTTTTTGTCAAACGGGTCCCAGTGCTCTGCTCCTCTCTTTTCACTCCTGCTGCCAGAAGCCCAGGGAGGATGGGAGGGCTTAGAACATGGCTGGGCACTGTGGTTTCTTCCAGGGAAGTGGAGGGCATTTGCTTTACCTTGCCACAACCACTTGTGAGAGGGTCTGCACCTCAGGAAAACTCTTTCCGTGGGAAGCCGGCTTTTTGCAAAGGGGTCTCAGGGCCGTGGGCCTCGGCTGTCCCTCCGGCTCCCCAAAGCACAGGGACGAGGTGAGGGGCTTAGACCATGCCTGGGCAATGTTGTTTCTTACACCTGGGTGTGTGGCAATTTGTTGAGCTGGCTACCCCCACTTGGGATAGGTTTTCCACAGCAAGCACCTATTGTTCGTCGAAAGCCGTTTATGCCCCAGGGGTCTCCGGGCTGTGTTCGTTGGGGTTGAACTCCTGCTAGCAAAACCGCCGGGTTGAGGGAAGGGTTCAGACTGTGCCTGGGCCCTGTGGTCTCTTCCAGGTCAGTGTATGGCATTTCCTTCCCCTTGCCACAGGCACCTGGGAGCATGTCTGCACGTGGAGAAAGACTTTCCCGTGGGAAGCCGGTTTTTGTCAAACGGGTCCCAGTGCTCTGCTCCTCTCTTTTCACTCCTGCTGCCAGAAGCCCAGGGAGGATGGGTGGGCTTAGAACATGGCTGGGCACTGTGGTTTCTTCCAGAGAAGTGGAGGGCATTTGCTTTACCTTACCACAACCACTTGTGAGAGGGTCTGCACCTCAGGAAAACTGTTTCCGTGGGAAGCCGGCTTTTTGCAAAGGGGTCTCAGGGCCGAGGGCCGAGGGTATCCCTCCGGCTCCCCAAAGCACAGGGACGAGGTGAGGGGCTTAGACCATGTCTCGGCAATGTTGTTTCTAACACCTGGGTGTGTGGCATTTTGTTGAGCTGGCTACCTCCACTTGGGATAGGTTTTCCACAGCAAGCTCCTATTGTTCGTCGTAAGCCGTTTTTGCCCCAGGGGTCTCCGGGCTGTGTTCATTGGGGTTGAACTCCTGCTAGCAAAACCGCTGGGTTGAGGGAAGGGTTCACACTGTGCCTGGGCCCTGTGGTCTCTTCCAGGTCATTGTATGGCATTTCCTTCCCCTTGCCACAGGCACCTGGGAGCATGTCTCCACGTGGAGAAAGACTTTCCCGTGGGAAGCCGGTTTTTGTCAAACGGGTCCCAGTGCTCTGCTCCTCTCTTTTCACTCCTGCTGCCAGAAGCCCAGGGAGGATGGGAGGGCTTAGAACATGGCTGGGCACTGTGGTTTCTTCCAGAGAAGTGGAGGGCATTTGCTTTACCTTGCCACAACCACTTGTGACAGGGTCTGCACCTCAGGAAAACTCTTTCCGTGGGAAGCCGGCTTTTTGCAAAGGGGTCTCAGGGCCAAGGGCCGAGGGTATCCCTCCGGCTCCCCAAAGCACAGGGACGAGGTGAGGGGCTTAGACCATGCCTGGGCAATGTTGTTTCTTACACCTGGGTGTGTGGCATTTTGTTGAGCTGGCTACCCCCACTTGGGATAGGTTTTCCACAGCAAGCACCTATTGTTCGTCGGAAGCCGTTTTTGCCCCAGGGGTCTCCGGGCTGTGTTCGTTGGGGTTGAACTCCTGCTAGCAAAACCGCCGGGGTTGAGGGAAGGGTTCAGGCTGTGCCTGGGCCCTGTGGTCTCTTCCAGGTCAGTGTATGGCATTTCCTTCCCCTTGCCACAGGCACCTGGGAGCATGTCTGCACGTGGAGAAAGACTTTCCCGTCGGAAGCCGGTTTTTGTCAAACGGGTCCCAGTGCTCTGCTCCTCTCTTTTCACTCCTGCTGCCAGAAGCCCAGGGAGGATGGGAGGGCTTAGAACATGGCTGGGCACTGTGGTTTCTTCCAGAGAAGTGGAGGGCATGTGCTTTACCTTGCCACAACCACTTGTGACAGGGTCTGCACCTCAGGAAAACTGTTTCCGTGGGAAGCCGGCTTTTTGCAAAGCGGTCTCAGGGCCGTGGGCCTCGGCTGTCCCTCCGGCTCCCCAAAGCAGAGGGACGAGGTGAGGGGCTTAGACCATGGCTGGGCAATGTTGTTTCTTACACCTGGGTGTGTGGCATTGTTGACCTGGCTACCCCCACTTGGGATAGGTGTTCCAGAGCAAGCACCTATTGTTCGTCGGAAGCCTTTTTTGCCCCAGGGGTCTCCGGGCTGTGTTCGTTGGGGTTGAACTCCTGCTAACAAAACCGCCGGGATGAGGGAAGGGTTCAGACTGTCCCTGGGCCCTGTGGTCTCTTCCAGGTCAGTGTATGGCATTTCCTTCCCCTTGCCACAGGCACCTGGGAGCATGTCTGCACGTGGAGAAAGACTTTCCCGTGGGAAGCCGGTTTTTGTCAAACGGGTCCCAGTGCTGTGCTCCTCTCTTTTCGCTCCTGCTGCCAGAAACCCAGGGAGGATGGGAGGGCTTAGAACATGGCTGGGCACTGTGGTTTTTTCCAGAGAAGTGGAGGGCATTTGCTTTACCTTGCCACAACCACTTGTGACAGGGTCTGCACCTCAGGAAAACTCTTTCCGTGGGAAGCCAGCTTTTTGCAAAGGGGTCTCAGGGCCGTGGGCCTCAGCTGTCCCTCCGGCTCCCCAAAGCACAGGGACGAGGTGAGGGGCTTAGACCATGGCTGGGCAATGTTGTTTCTTACACCTGGGTGTGTGGCATTTTGTTGAGCTGGCTACCCCCACTTGGGATAGGTTTTCCACAGCAAGCACCTATTGTTCGTCGAAAGCCGTTTTTGCCCCAGGGGTCTCCGGGCTGTGTTCGTTGGGGTTGAACTCCTGCTAGCAAAACCGCCGGGTTGAGGGAAGGGTTCAGACTGTGCCTGGGCCCTGTGGTCTCTTCCAGGTCAGTGTATGGCATTTCCTTCCCCTTGTCACAGGCACCTGGGAGCATGTCTGCACGTTAGAAAGACTTTCCCGTGGGAAGCCGGTTTTCTCAAACGGGTCCCAGTGCTCTGCTCCTCTCTTTTCACTCCTGCTGCCAGAAGCCCAGGGAGGATGGGAGGGCTTAGAACATGGCTGGGCACTGTGGTTTCTTCCAGAGAAGTGGAGGGCATTTGCTTTACCCTGCCACAACCACTTGTGAGAAAGTCTGCACCTCAGGAAAACTCTTTCCGTGGGAAGCTGGCTTTTTGCAAAGGGGTCTCAAGGCCGTGGGCCTCGGCGGTCCCTCCGGCTCCCCAAAGCACAGGGACGAGGTGAGGGGCTTAGACCATGGCTGGGCAATGTTGTTTCTTACACCTGGGTGTGTGGCATTTTGTTGAGCTGGCTACCCCCACTTGGGATAGGTTTTCCACAGCAAGCACCTATTGTTCGGCGAAAGCCGTTTTTGCCCCAGGGGTCTCCAGGCTGTGTTCGTTGGGGTTGAACTCCTGCTAGCAAAACCGCCGGGTTGAGGGAAGGGTTCAGACTGTGCCTGGGCCCTGTGGTCTCTTCCAGGTCAGTGTATGGCATTTCCTTCCCCTTGCCACAGGCACCTGGGAGCATGTCTGCACGTGGAGAAAGACTTTCCCGTGGGAAGCCGGTTTTTGTCAAACGGGTCCCATTGCTCTGCTCCTCTCTTTTCACTCCTGCTTCCAGAAGCCCAGGGAGGATGGGTGGGCTTAGAACATGGCTGGGCACTGTGGTTTCTTCCAGAGAAGTGGAGGGCATTTGCTTTACCCTGCCACAACCACTTGTGAGAAAGTCTGCACCTCAGGAAAACTCTTTCCGTGGGAAGCTGGCTTTTTGCAAAGGGGTCTCAGGGCCGTGAGCCTCGGCGGTCCCTCCGGCTCCCCAAAGCACAGGGACGAGGTGAGGGGCTTAGACCATGGCTGGGCAATGTTGTTTCTTACACTTGGGTGTGTGGCATTTTGTTGAGCTGGCTACCCCCACTTGGGATAGGTTTTCCACAGCAAGCACCTATTGTTCGTCGAAAGCCGTTTTTGCCCCAGGGGTCTCCGGGCTGTGTTCGTTGGGGTTGAACTCCTGCTAGCAAAACCGCCGGGTTGAGGGAAGGGTTCAGACTGTGCCTGGGCCCTGTGGTCTCTTCCAGGTCAGTGTATGGCATTTCCTTCCCCTTGCCACAGGCACCTGGGAGCATGTCTGCACGTGGAGAAAGACTTTCCCGTGGGAAGCCGGTTTTTGTCAAACGGGTCCCAGTGCTCTGCTCCTCTCTTTTCACTCCTGCTGCCAGAAGCCCAGGGATGATGGGAGGGCTTAGAACATGGCTGGGCACTGTGGTTTCTTCCAGAGAAGTGGAGGGCATTTGCTTTACCCTGCCACAACCACTTGTGAGAAAGTCTGCACCTCAGGAAAACTCTTTCCGTGGGATGCTGGCTTTTTGCAAAGGGGTCTCAGGGCCGTGGGCCTCGGCGATCCCTCCGGCTCCCCAAAGCACAGGGACGAGGTGAGGGGCTTAGACCATGGCTGGGCAATGTTGTTTCTTACACCTGGGTGTGTGGCATTTTGTTGAGCTGGCTACCCCCACTTGGGATAGGTTTTCCACAGCAAGCACCTATTGTTCGTCGAAAGCCGTTTTTGCCCCAGGGGTCTCCAGGCTGTGTTCGTTGGGGTTGAACTCCTGCTAGCAAAACCGCCGGGTTGAGGGAAGGGTTCAGACTGTGCCTGGGCCCTGTGGTCTCTTCCAGGTCAGTGTATGGCATTTCCTTCCCCTTGCCACAGGCACCTGGGAGCATGTCTGCACGTGGAGAAAGACTTTCCCGTCGGAAGCCGGTTTTTGTCAAACGGGTCCCAGTGCTCTGCTCCTCTCTTTTCACTCCTGCTTCCAGAAGCCCAGGGAGGATGGGTGGGCTTAGAACATGGCTGGGCACTGTGGTTTCTTCCAGAGAAGTGGAGGGCATTTGCTTTACCTTGCCACAACCACTTGTGAGAGGGTCTGCACCTCAGGAAAACTCTTTCCGTGGTTAGCCGGCTTTTTGCAAAGGGGTCTCAGGGCCGTGGGCCTCGGCTGTCCCTCCGGCTCCCCAAAGCACAGGGACGAGGTGAGGGGCTTAGACCATGCCTGGGAAATGTTGTTTCTTACACCTGGGTGTGTGGCATTGTTGACCTGGCTACCCCCACTTGGGATAGGTGTTCCACAGCAAGCACCTATTGTTCGTCGGAAGCCTTTTTTGACCCAGGGGTCTCCGGGCTGTGTTCGTTGGGGTTGAACTCCTGCTAACAAAACTGCCGGGATGAGGGAAGGGTTCAGACTGTGCCTGGGCCCTGTGGTCTCTTCCAGGTCAGTGTATGGCATTTCCTTCCCCTTGCCACAGGCACCTGGGAGCATGTCTGCACGTGGAGAAAGACTTTCCCGTGGGAAGCCGGTTTTTGTCAAACGGGTCCCAGTGCTCTGCTCCTCTCTTTTCACTCCTGCTGCCAGAAGCCCAGGGAGGATGGGAGGGCTTAGAACATGGCTGGGCACTGTGGTTTCTTCCAGAGAAGTGGAGGGCATTTGCTTTACCTTGCCACAACCACTTGTGACAGGGTCTGCACCTCAGGAAAACTCTTTCCGTGGGAAGCCGGCTTTTTGCAAAGGGGTCTCAGGGCCGTGGCCCTCGGCTGTCCCTCCGGCTCCCCAAAGCACAGGGACGAGGTGAGGGGCTTAGACCATGGCTGGGCAATGTTGTTTCTTACACCTGGGTGTGTGGCATTTTGTTGAGCTGGCTACCCCCACTTGGGATAGGTTTTCCACAGCAAGCACCTATTGTTCGTCGAAAGCCGTTTTTGCCCCAGGGGTCTCCGGGCTGTGTTCGTTGGGGTTGAACTCCTGCTAGCAAAACCGCCGGGTTGAGGGAAGGGTTCAGACTGTGCCTGGGCCCTGTGGTCTCTTCCAGGTCAGTGTATGGCATTTCCTTCCCCTTGCCACAGGCACCTGGGAGCATGTCTGCACGTGGAGAAAGACTTTCCCGTGGGAAGCCGGTTTTTGTCAAACGGGTCCCAGTGCTCTGCTCCTCTCTTTTCACTCCTGCTGCCAGAAGCCCAGGGATGATGGGAGGGCTTAGAACATGGCTGGGCACTGTGGTTTCTTCCAGAGAAGTGGAGGGCATTTGCTTTACCCTGCCACAACCACTTGTGAGAAAGTCTGCACCTCAGGAAAACTCTTTCCGTGGGATGCTGGCTTTTTGCAAAGGCGTCTCAGGGCCGTGGGCCTCGGCGATCCCTCCGGCTCCCCAAAGCACAGGGACGAGGTGAGGGGCTTAGACCATGGCTGGGCAATGTTGTTTCTTACACCTGGGTGTGTGGCATTTTGTTGAGCTGGCTACCCCCACTTGGGATAGGTTTTCCACAGCAAGCACCTATTGTTCGTCGAAAGCCGTTTTTGCCCCAGGGGTCTCCGGGCTGTGTTCGTTGGGGTTGAACTCCTGCTAGCAAAACCGCAGGGTTGAGGGAAGGGTTCAGACTGTGCCTGGGCCCTGTGGTCTCTTCCAGGTCAGTGTATGGCATTTCCTTCCCCTTGCCACAGGCACCTGGGAGCATGTCTGCACGTGGAGAAAGACTTTCCCGTGGGAAGCCGGTTTTTGTCAAACGGGTCCCAGTGCTCTGCTCCTCTCTTTTCACTCCTGCTTCCAGAAGCCCAGGGAGGATGGGAGGGCTTAGAACATGGCTGGGCACTGTGGTTTCTTCCAGGGAAGTGGAGGGCATTTGCTTTACCTTGCCACAACCACTTGTGAGAGGGTCTGCACCTCAGGAAAACTCTTTCCGTGGGAAGCCGGCTTTTTGCAAAGGGGTCTCAGGGCCGAGGGCCGAGGGTATCCCTCCGGCTCCCCAAAGCACAGGGACGAGGTGAGGGGCTTAGACCATGTCTCGGCAATGTTGTTTCTAACACCTGGGTGTGTGGCATTTTGTTGAGCTGGCTACCCCCACTTGGTATAGGTTTTCCACAGCAAGCACCTATTGTTCGTCGGAAGCCGTTTTTGCCCCAGGGGTCTCCGGGCTGTGTTCGTTGGGGTTGAACTCCTGCTAGCAAAACCGCCGGGTTGAGGGAAGGGTTCAGGCTGTGCCTGGGCCCTGTGGTCTCTTCCAGGTCAGTGTATGGCATTTCCTTCCCCTTGCCACAGGCACCTGGGAGCATGTCTGCACGTGGAGAAAGACTTTCCCGTGGGAAGCCGGTTTTTGTCAAACGGGTCCCAGTGCTCTGCTCCTCTCTTTTCACTCCTGCTTCCAGAAGCCCAGGGAGGATGGGTGGGCTTAGAACATGGCTGGGCACTGTGGTTTCTTCCAGAGAAGTGGAGGGCATTTGCTTTACCCTGCCACAACCACTTGTGAGAAAGTCTGCACCTCAGGAAAACTCTTTCCGTGGGAAGCTGGCTTTTTGCAAAGGGGTCTCAGGGCCGTGAGCCTCGGCGGTCCCTCCGGCTCCCCAAAGCACAGGGACGAGGTGAGGGGCTTAGACCATGGCTGGGCAATGTTGTTTCTTACACTTGGGTGTGTGGCATTTTGTTGAGCTGGCTACCCCCACTTGGGATAGGTTTTCCACAGCAAGCACCTATTGTTCGTCGAAAGCCGTTTTTGCCCCAGGGGTCTCCGGGCTGTGTTCGTTGGGGTTGAACTCCTGCTAGCAAAACCGCCGGGTTGAGGGAAGGGTTCAGACTGTGCCTGGGCCCTGTGGTCTCTTCCAGGTCAGTGTATGGCATTTCCTTCCCCTTGCCACAGGCACCTGGGAGCATGTCTGCACGTGGAGAAAGACTTTCCCGTCGGAAGCCGGTTTTTGTCAAACGGGTCCCAGTGCTCTGCTCCTCTCTTTTCACTCCTGCTTCCAGAAGCCCAGGGAGGATGGGTGGGCTTAGAACATGGCTGGGCACTGTGGTTTCTTCCAGAGAAGTGGAGGGCATTTGCTTTACCTTGCCACAACCACTTGTGAGAGGGTCTGCACCTCAGGAAAACTCTTTCCGTGGTTAGCCGGCTTTTTGCAAAGGGGTCTCAGGGCCGTGGGCCTCGGCTGTCCCTCCGGCTCCCCAAAGCACAGGGACGAGGTGAGGGGCTTAGACCATGCCTGGGAAATGTTGTTTCTTACACCTGGGTGTGTGGCATTGTTGACCTGGCTACCCCCACTTGGGATAGGTGTTCCACAGCAAGCACCTATTGTTCGTCGGAAGCCTTTTTTGACCCAGGGGTCTCCGGGCTGTGTTCGTTGGGGTTGAACTCCTGCTAACAAAACTGCCGGGATGAGGGAAGGGTTCAGACTGTGCCTGGGCCCTGTGGTCTCTTCCAGGTCAGTGTATGGCATTTCCTTCCCCTTGCCACAGGCACCTGGGAGCATGTCTGCACGTGGAGAAAGACTTTCCCGTGGGAAGCCGGTTTTTGTCAAACGGGTCCCAGTGCTCTGCTCCTCTCTTTTCACTCCTGCTGCCAGAAGCCCAGGGAGGATGGGAGGGCTTAGAACATGGCTGGGCACTGTGGTTTCTTCCAGAGAAGTGGAGGGCATTTGCTTTACCTTGCCACAACCACTTGTGACAGGGTCTGCACCTCAGGAAAACTCTTTCCCTGGGAAGCCGGCTTTTTGCAAAGGGGTCTCAGGGCCGTGGCCCTCGGCTGTCCCTCCGGCTCCCCAAAGCACAGGGACGAGGTGAGGGGCTTAGACCATGGCTGGGCAATGTTGTTTCTTACACCTGGGTGTGTGGCATTTTGTTGAGCTGGCTACCCCCACTTGGGATAGGTTTTCCACAGCAAGCACCTATTGTTCGTCGAAAGCCGTTTTTGCCCCAGGGGTCTCCGGGCTGTGTTCGTTGGGGTTGAACTCCTGCTAGCAAAACCGCCGGGTTGAGGGAAGGGTTCAGACTGTGCCTGGGCCCTGTGGTCTCTTCCAGGTCAGTGTATGGCATTTCCTTCCCCTTGCCACAGGCACCTGGGAGCATGTCTGCACGTGGAGAAAGACTTTCCCGTGGGAAGCCGGTTTTTGTCAAACGGGTCCCAGTGCTCTGCTCCTCTCTTTTCACTCCTGCTGCCAGAAGCCCAGGGATGATGGGAGGGCTTAGAACATGGCTGGGCACTGTGGTTTCTTCCAGAGAAGTGGAGGGCATTTGCTTTACCCTGCCACAACCACTTGTGAGAAAGTCTGCACCTCAGGAAAACTCTTTCCGTGGGATGCTGGCTTTTTGCAAAGGGGTCTCAGGGCCGTGGGCCTCGGCGATCCCTCCGGCTCCCCAAAGCACAGGGACGAGGTGAGGGGCTTAGACCATGGCTGGGCAATGTTGTTTCTTACACCTGGGTGTGTGGCATTTTGTTGAGCTGGCTACCCCCACTTGGGATAGGTTTTCCACAGCAAGCACCTATTGTTCGTCGAAAGCCGTTTTTGCCCCAGGGGTCTCCGGGCTGTGTTCGTTGGGGTTGAACTCCTGCTAGCAAAACCGCCGGGTTGAGGGAAGGGTTCAGACTGTGCCTGGGCCCTGTGGTCTCTTCCAGGTCAGTGTATGGCATTTCCTTCCCCTTGCCACAGGCACCTGGGAGCATGTCTGCACGTGGAGAAAGACTTTCCCGTGGGAAGCCGGTTTTTGTCAAACGGGTCCCAGTGCTCTGCTCCTCTCTTTTCACTCCTGCTGCCAGAAGCCCAGGGAGGATGGGAGGGCTTAGAACATGGCTGGGCACTGTGGTTTCTTCCAGGGAAGTGGAGGGCATTTGCTTTACCTTGCCACAACCACTTGTGAGAGGGTCTGCACCTCAGGAAAACTCTTTCCGTGGGAAGCCGGCTTTTTGCAAAGGGGTCTCAGGGCCGTGGGCCTCGGCTGTCCCTCCGGCTCCCCAAAGCACAGGGACGAGGTGAGGGGCTTAGACCATGCCTGGGCAATGTTGTTTCTTACACCTGGGTGTGTGGCAATTTGTTGAGCTGGCTACCCCCACTTGGGATAGGTTTTCCACAGCAAGCACCTATTGTTCGTCGAAAGCCGTTTATGCCCCAGGGGTCTCCGGGCTGTGTTCGTTGGGGTTGAACTCCTGCTAGCAAAACCGCCGGGTTGAGGGAAGGGTTCAGACTGTGCCTGGGCCCTGTGGTCTCTTCCAGGTCAGTGTATGGCATTTCCTTCCCCTTGCCACAGGCACCTGGGAGCATGTCTGCACGTGGAGAAAGACTTTCCCGTGGGAAGCCGGTTTTTGTCAAACGGGTCCCAGTGCTCTGCTCCTCTCTTTTCACTCCTGCTGCCAGAAGCCCAGGGAGGATGGGTGGGCTTAGAACATGGCTGGGCACTGTGGTTTCTTCCAGAGAAGTGGAGGGCATTTGCTTTACCTTACCACAACCACTTGTGAGAGGGTCTGCACCTCAGGAAAACTGTTTCCGTGGGAAGCCGGCTTTTTGCAAAGGGGTCTCAGGGCCGAGGGCCGAGGGTATCCCTCCGGCTCCCCAAAGCACAGGGACGAGGTGAGGGGCTTAGACCATGTCTCGGCAATGTTGTTTCTAACACCTGGGTGTGTGGCATTTTGTTGAGCTGGCTACCTCCACTTGGGATAGGTTTTCCACAGCAAGCTCCTATTGTTCGTCGTAAGCCGTTTTTGCCCCAGGGGTCTCCGGGCTGTGTTCATTGGGGTTGAACTCCTGCTAGCAAAACCGCTGGGTTGAGGGAAGGGTTCACACTGTGCCTGGGCCCTGTGGTCTCTTCCAGGTCATTGTATGGCATTTCCTTCCCCTTGCCACAGGCACCTGGGAGCATGTCTCCACGTGGAGAAAGACTTTCCCGTGGGAAGCCGGTTTTTGTCAAACGGGTCCCAGTGCTCTGCTCCTCTCTTTTCACTCCTGCTGCCAGAAGCCCAGGGAGGATGGGAGGGCTTAGAACATGGCTGGGCACTGTGGTTTCTTACAGAGAAGTGGAGGGCATTTGCTTTACCTTGCCACAACCACTTGTGACAGGGTCTGCACCTCAGGAAAACTCTTTCCGTGGGAAGCCGGCTTTTTGCAAAGGGGTCTCAGGGCCAAGGGCCGAGGGTATCCCTCCGGCTCCCCAAAGCACAGGGACGAGGTGAGGGGCTTAGACCATGCCTGGGCAATGTTGTTTCTTACACCTGGGTGTGTGGCATTTTGTTGAGCTGGCTACCCCCACTTGGGATAGGTTTTCCACAGCAAGCACCTATTGTTCGTCGGAAGCCGTTTTTGCCCCAGGGGTCTCCGGGCTGTGTTCGTTGGGGTTGAACTCCTGCTAGCAAAACCGCCGGGTTGAGGGAAGGGTTCAGGCTGTGCCTGGGCCCTGTGGTCTCTTCCAGGTCAGTGTATGGCATTTCCTTCCCCTTGCCACAGGCACCTGGGAGCATGTCTGCACGTGGAGAAAGACTTTCCCGTGGGAAGCCGGTTTTTGTCAAACGGGTCCCAGTGCTGTGCTCCTCTCTTTTCGCTCCTGCTGCCAGAAACCCAGGGAGGATGGGAGGGCTTAGAACATGGCTGGGCACTGTGGTTTTTTCCAGAGAAGTGGAGGGCATTTGCTTTACCTTGCCACAACCACTTGTGACAGGGTCTGCACCTCAGGAAAACTCTTTCCGTGGGAAGCCAGCTTTTTGCAAAGGGGTCTCAGGGCCGTGGGCCTCAGCTGTCCCTCCGGCTCCCCAAAGCACAGGGACGAGGTGAGGGGCTTAGACCATGGCTGGGCAATGTTGTTTCTTACACCTGGGTGTGTGGCATTTTGTTGAGCTGGCTACCCCCACTTGGGATAGGTTTTCCACAGCAAGCACCTATTGTTCGTCGAAAGCCGTTTTTGCCCCAGGGGTCTCCGGGCTGTGTTCGTTGGGGTTGAACTCCTGCTAGCAAAACCGCCGGGTTGAGGGAAGGGTTCAGACTGTGCCTGGGCCCTGTGGTCTCTTCCAGGTCAGTGTATGGCATTTCCTTCCCCTTGCCACAGGCACCTGGGAGCATGTCTGCACGTTAGAAAGACTTTCCCGTGGGAAGCCGGTTTTTGTCAAACGGGTCCCAGTGCTCTGCTCCTCTCTTTTCACTCCTGCTGCCAGAAGCCCAGGGAGGATGGGAGGGCTTAGAACATGGCTGGGCACTGTGGTTTCTTCCAGAGAAGTGGAGGGCATTTGCTTTACCCTGCCACAACCACTTGTGAGAAAGTCTGCACCTCAGGAAAACTCTTTCCGTGGGAAGCTGGCTTTTTGCAAAGGGGTCTCAAGGCCGTGGGCCTCGGCGGTCCCTCCGGCTCCCCAAAGCACAGGGACGAGGTGAGGGGCTTAGACCATGGCTGGGCAATGTTGTTTCTTACACCTGGGTGTGTGGCATTTTGTTGAGCTGGCTACCCCCACTTGGGATAGGTTTTCCACAGCAAGCACCTATTGTTCGGCGAAAGCCGTTTTTGCCCCAGGGGTCTCCAGGCTGTGTTTGTTGGGGTTGAACTCCTGCTAGCAAAACCGCCGGGTTGAGGGAAGGGTTCAGACTGTGCCTGGGCCCTGTGGTCTCTTCCAGGTCAGTGTATGGCATTTCCTTCCCCTTGCCACAGGCACCTGGGAGCATGTCTGCACGTGGAGAAAGACTTTCCCGTGGGAAGCCGGTTTTTGTCAAACGGGTCCCAGTGCTCTGCTCCTCTCTTTTCACTCCTGCTTCCAGAAGCCCAGGGAGGATGGGTGGGCTTAGAACATGGCTGGGCACTGTGGTTTCTTCCAGAGAAGTGGAGGGCATTTGCTTTACCCTGCCACAACCACTTGTGAGAAAGTCTGCACCTCAGGAAAACTCTTTCCGTGGGAAGCTGGCTTTTTGCAAAGGGGTCTCAGGGCCGTGAGCCTCGGCGGTCCCTCCGGCTCCCCAAAGCACAGGGACGAGGTGAGGGGCTTAGACCATGGCTGGGCAATGTTGTTTCTTACACTTGGGTGTGTGGCATTTTGTTGAGCTGGCTACCCCCACTTGGGATAGGTTTTCCACAGCAAGCACCTATTGTTCGTCGAAAGCCGTTTTTGCCCCAGGGGTCTCCGGGCTGTGTTCGTTGGGGTTGAACTCCTGCTAGCAAAACCGCCGGGTTGAGGGAAGGGTTCAGACTGTGCCTGGGCCCTGTGGTCTCTTCCAGGTCAGTGTATGGCATTTCCTTCCCCTTGCCACAGGCACCTGGGAGCATGTCTGCACGTGGAGAAAGACTTTCCCGTCGGAAGCCGGTTTTTGTCAAACGGGTCCCAGTGCTCTGCTCCTCTCTTTTCACTCCTGCTTCCAGAAGCCCAGGGAGGATGGGTGGGCTTAGAACATGGCTGGGCACTGTGGTTTCTTCCAGAGAAGTGGAGGGCATTTGCTTTACCTTGCCACAACCACTTGTGAGAGGGTCTGCACCTCAGGAAAACTCTTTCCGTGGTTAGCCGGCTTTTTGCAAAGGGGTCTCAGGGCCGTGGGCCTCGGCTGTCCCTCCGGCTCCCCAAAGCACAGGGACGAGGTGAGGGGCTTAGACCATGCCTGGGAAATGTTGTTTCTTACACCTGGGTGTGTGGCATTGTTGACCTGGCTACCCCCACTTGGGATAGGTGTTCCACAGCAAGCACCTATTGTTCGTCGGAAGCCTTTTTTGACCCAGGGGTCTCCGGGCTGTGTTCGTTGGGGTTGAACTCCTGCTAACAAAACTGCCGGGATGAGGGAAGGGTTCAGACTGTGCCTGGGCCCTGTGGTCTCTTCCAGGTCAGTGTATGGCATTTCCTTCCCCTTGCCACAGGCACCTGGGAGCATGTCTGCACGTGGAGAAAAACTTTCCCGTGGGAAGCCGGTTTTTGTCAAACGGGTCCCAGTGCTCTGCTCCTCTCTTTTCACTCCTGCTGCCAGAAGCCCAGGGAGGATGGGAGGGCTTAGAACATGGCTGGGCACTGTGGTTTCTTCCAGAGAAGTGGAGGGCATTTGCTTTACCTTGCCACAACCACTTGTGACAGGGTCTGCACCTCAGGAAAACTCTTTCCGTGGGAAGCCGGCTTTTTGCAAAGGGGTCTCAGGGCCGTGGCCCTCGGCTGTCCCTCCGGCTCCCCAAAGCACAGGGACGAGGTGAGGGGCTTAGACCATGGCTGGGCAATGTTGTTTCTTACACCTGGGTGTGTGGCATTTTGTTGAGCTGGCTACCCCCACTTGGGATAGGTTTTCCACAGCAAGCACCTATTGTTCGTCGAAAGCCGTTTTTGCCCCAGGGGTCTCCGGGCTGTGTTCGTTGGGGTTGAACTCCTGCTAGCAAAACCGCCGGGTTGAGGGAAGGGTTCAGACTGTGCCTGGGCCCTGTGGTCTCTTCCAGGTCAGTGTATGGCATTTCCTTCCCCTTGCCACAGGCACCTGGGAGCATGTCTGCACGTGGAGAAAGACTTTCCCGTGGGAAGCCGGTTTTTGTCAAACGGGTCCCAGTGCTCTGCTCCTCTCTTTTCACTCCTGCTGCCAGAAGCCCAGGGATGATGGGAGGGCTTAGAACATGGCTGGGCACTGTGGTTTCTTCCAGAGAAGTGGAGGGCATTTGCTTTACCCTGCCACAACCACTTGTGAGAAAGTCTGCACCTCAGGAAAACTCTTTCCGTGGGATGCTGGCTTTTTGCAAAGGGGTCTCAGGGCCGTGGGCCTCGGCGATCCCTCCGGCTCCCCAAAGCACAGGGACGAGGTGAGGGGCTTAGACCATGGCTGGGCAATGTTGTTTCTTACACCTGGGTGTGTGGCATTTTGTTGAGCTGGCTACCCCCACTTGGGATAGGTTTTCCACAGCAAGCACCTATTGTTCGTCGAAAGCCGTTTTTGCCCCAGGGGTCTCCAGGCTGTGTTCGTTGGGGTTGAATTCCTGCTAGCAAAACCGCCGGGTTGAGGGAAGGGTTCAGACTGTGCCTGGGCCCTGTGGTCTCTTCCAGGTCAGTGTATGGCATTTCCTTCCCCTTGCCACAGGCACCTGGGAGCATGTCTGCACGTGGAGAAAGACTTTCCCGTGGGAAGCCGGTTTTTGTCAAACGGGTCCCAGTGCTCTGCTCCTCTCTTTTCACTCCTGCTTCCAGAAGCCCAGGGAGGATGGGTGGGCTTAGAACATGGCTGGGCACTGTGGTTTCTTCCAGAGAAGTGGAGGGCATTTGCTTTACCTTGCCACAACCACTTGTGAGAGGGTCTGCACCTCAGGAAAACTCTTTCCGTGGTTAGCCGGCTTTTTGCAAAGGGGTCTCAGGGCCGTGGGCCTCGGCTGTCCCTCCGGCTCCCCAAAGCACAGGGACGAGGTGAGGGGCTTAGACCATGCCTGGGAAATGTTGTTTCTTACACCTGGGTGTGTGGCATTGTTGACCTGGCTACCCCCACTTGGGATAGGTGTTCCACAGCAAGCACCTATTGTTCGTCGGAAGCCTTTTTTGACCCAGGGGTCTCCGGGCTGTGTTCGTTGGGGTTGAACTCCTGCTAACAAAACTGCCGGGATGAGGGAAGGGTTCAGACTGTGCCTGGGCCCTGTGGTCTCTTCCAGGTCAGTGTATGGCATTTCCTTCCCCTTGCCACAGGCACCTGGGAGCATGTCTGCACGTGGAGAAAGACTTTCCCGTGGGAAGCCGGTTTTTGTCAAACGGGTCCCAGTGCTCTGCTCCTCTCTTTTCACTCCTGCTGCCAGAAGCCCAGGGAGGATGGGAGGGCTTAGAACATGGCTGGGCACTGTGGTTTCTTCCAGAGAAGTGGAGGGCATTTGCTTTACCTTGCCACAACCACTTGTGACAGGGTCTGCACCTCAGGAAAACTCTTTCCGTGGGAAGCCGGCTTTTTGCAAAGGGGTCTCAGGGCCGTGGCCCTCGGCTGTCCCTCCGGCTCCCCAAAGCACAGGGACGAGGTGAGGGGCTTAGACCATGGCTGGGCAATGTTGTTTCTTACACCTGGGTGTGTGGCATTTTGTTGAGCTGGCTACCCCCACTTGGGATAGGTTTTCCACAGCAAGCACCTATTGTTCGTCGAAAGCCGTTTTTGCCCCAGGGGTCTCCGGGCTGTGTTCGTTGGGGTTGAACTCCTGCTAGCAAAACCGCCGGGTTGAGGGAAGGGTTCAGACTGTGCCTGGGCCCTGTGGTCTCTTCCAGGTCAGTGTATGGCATTTCCTTCCCCTTGCCACAGGCACCTGGGAGCATGTCTGCACGTGGAGAAAGACTTTCCCGTGGGAAGCCGGTTTTTGTCAAACGGGTCCCAGTGCTCTGCTCCTCTCTTTTCACTCCTGCTGCCAGAAGCCCAGGGATGATGGGAGGGCTTAGAACATGGCTGGGCACTGTGGTTTCTTCCAGAGAAGTGGAGGGCATTTGCTTTACCCTGCCACAACCACTTGTGAGAAAGTCTGCACCTCAGGAAAACTCTTTCCGTGGGATGCTGGCTTTTTGCAAAGGGGTCTCAGGGCCGTGGGCCTCGGCGATCCCTCCGGCTCCCCAAAGCACAGGGACGAGGTGAGGGGCTTAGACCATGGCTGGGCAATGTTGTTTCTTACACCTGGGTGTGTGGCATTTTGTTGAGCTGGCTACCCCCACTTGGGATAGGTTTTCCACAGCAAGCACCTATTGTTCGTCGAAAGCCGTTTTTGCCCCAGGGGTCTCCGGGCTGTGTTCGTTGGGGTTGAACTCCTGCTAGCAAAACCGCAGGGTTGAGGGAAGGGTTCAGACTGTGCCTGGGCCCTGTGGTCTCTTCCAGGTCAGTGTATGGCATTTCCTTCCCCTTGCCACAGGCACCTGGGAGCATGTCTGCACGTGGAGAAAGACTTTCCCGTGGGAAGCCGGTTTTTGTCAAACGGGTCCCAGTGCTCTGCTCCTCTCTTTTCACTCCTGCTGCCAGAAGCCCAGGGAGGATGGGAGGGCTTAGAACATGGCTGGGCACTGTGGTTTCTTCCAGGGAAGTGGAGGGCATTTGCTTTACCTTGCCACAACCACTTGTGAGAGGGTCTGCACCTCAGGAAAACTCTTTCCGTGGGAAGCCGGCTTTTTGCAAAGGGGTCTCAGGGCCGAGGGCCGAGGGTATCCCTCCGGCTCCCCAAAGCACAGGGACGAGGTGAGGGGCTTAGACCATGTCTCGGCAATGTTGTTTCTAACACCTGGGTGTGTGGCATTTTGTTGAGCTGGCTACCCCCACTTGGGATAGGTTTTCCACAGCAAGCTCCTATTGTTCGTCGGAAGCCGTTTTTGCCCCAGGGGTCTCCGGGCTGTGTTCATTGGGGTTGAACTCCTGCTAGCAAAACCGCTGGGTTGAGGGAAGGGTTCACACTGTGCCTGGGCCCTGTGGTCTCTTCCAGGTCATTGTATGGCATTTCCTTCCCCTTGCCACAGGCACCTGGGAGCATGTCTCCACGTGGAGAAAGACTTTCCCGTGGGAAGCCGGTTTTTGTCAAACGGGTCCCAGTGCTCTGCTCCTCTCTTTTCACTCCTGCTGCCAGAAGCCCAGGGAGGATGGGAGGGCTTAGAACATGGCTGGGCACTGTGGTTTCTTCCAGAGAAGTGGAGGGCATTTGCTTTACCTTGCCACAACCACTTGTGACAGGGTCTGCACCTCAGGAAAACTCTTTCCGTGGGAAGCCGGCTTTTTGCAAAGGGGTCTCAGGGCCAAGGGCCGAGGGTATCCCTCCGGCTCCCCAAAGCACAGGGACGAGGTGAGGGGCTTAGACCATGCCTGGGCAATGTTGTTTCTTACACCTGGGTGTGTGGCATTTTGTTGAGCTGGCTACCCCCACTTGGGATAGGTTTTCCACAGCAAGCACCTATTGTTCGTCGGAAGCCGTTTTTGCCCCAGGGGTCTCCGGGCTGTGTTCGTTGGGGTTGAACTCCTGCTAGCAAAACCGCCGGGTTGAGGGAAGGGTTCAGGCTGTGCCTGGGCCCTGTGGTCTCTTCCAGGTCAGTGTATGGCATTTCCTTCCCCTTGCCACAGGCACCTGGGAGCATGTCTGCACGTGGAGAAAGACTTTCCCGTCGGAAGCCGGTTTTTGTCAAACGGGTCCCAGTGCTCTGCTCCTCTCTTTTCACTCCTGCTGCCAGAAGCCCAGGGAGGATGGGAGGGCTTAGAACATGGCTGGGCACTGTGGTTTCTTCCAGAGAAGTGGAGGGCATGTGCTTTACCTTGCCACAACCACTTGTGACAGGGTCTGCACCTCAGGAAAACTGTTTCCGTGGGAAGCCGGCTTTTTGCAAAGCGGTCTCAGGGCCGTGGGCCTCTGCTGTCCCTCCGGCTCCCCAAAGCAGAGGGACGAGGTGAGGGGCTTAGACCATGGCTGGGCAATGTTGTTTCTTACACCTGGGCGTGTGGCATTTTGTTGAGCTGGCTACCCCCACTTGGGATAGGTTTTCCACAGCAAGCACCTATTGTTCGTCGGAAGCCTTTTTTGCCCCAGGGGTCTCCGGGCTGTGTTCATTGGGGTTGAACTCCTGCTAGCAAAACCGCCGGGATGAGGGACGGGTTCAGACTGTGCCTGGGCCCTGTGGTCTCTTCCAGGTCAGTGTATGGCATTTCCTTCCCCTTGCCACAGGCACCTGGGAGCATGTCTGCACGTAGAGAAAGACTTTCCCGTGGGAATCCGGTTTTTGTCAAACGGGTCCCAGTGCTGTGCTCCTCTCTTTTCGCTCCTGCTGCCAGAAGCCCAGGGAGGATGGGAGGGCTTAGAACATGGCTGGGCACTGTGGTTTCTTCCAGAGAAGTGGAGGGCATTTGCTTAACCTTGCCACAACCACTTGTGAGAGGGTCTGCACCTCAGGAAAACTGTTTCTGTTGGAAGCCGGCTTTTTGCAAAGGGGTCTCAGGGCCGTGGGCCTCGGCTGTCCCTCCGGCTCCCCAAAGCACAGGGACGAGGTGAGGGGCTTAGACCATGGCTGGGCAATGTTGTTTCTTACACCTGGGTGTGTGGCATTGTTTACCTGGCTACCCCCACTTGGGATAGGTGTTCCACAGCAAGCACCTATTGTTCGTCGGAAGCAGTTTTTGCCCCAGGGGTCTCCAGGGGGTGTTCGTTGGGGTTGAACTCCTGCTAGCAAAACCGCCGGGATGAGGGAAGGGTTCAGACTGTGCCTGGGCCCTGTGGTCTCTTCCAGGTCAGTGTATGGCATTTCCTTCCCCTTGCCACAGGCACCTGGGAGCATGTCTGCACATAGAGAAAGACTTTCCCGTGGGAAGCCGGTTTTTGTCAAACGGGTCCCAGTGCTGTGCTCCTCTCTTTTCACTCCTGCTGCCAGAAGCCCAGGGAGGATGGGAGGGCTTAGAACATGGCTGGGCACTGTGGTTTCTTCCAGAGAAGTGGAGGGCATTTGCTTAACTTTGCCACAACCACTTGGGAGAGGGTCTGCACCTCAGGAAAACTGTCTCCGTGGGAAGTCGGCTTTTTGCAAAGGGGTCTCAGGGCCGTGGGCCTCGGCTGTCCCTCCGGCTCCCCAAAGCACAGGGACGAGGTGAGGGGCTTAGACCATGGCTGGGCAATGTTGTTTCTTACACCTGGGTGTGTGGCATTTTGTTGAGCTGGCTACCCCCACTTGGGATAGGTTTTCCACAGCAAGCACCTCTTGTTCGTCGGACGCCGTTTTTGCCTCAGGGGTCTCCGGGCTGTGTTCGTTGGGGTTGAACTCCTGCTAGCAAAACCGCCGGGATGAGGGAAGGGTTCAGACTGTGCCTGGGCCCTGTGGTCTCTTCCAGGTCAGTGTATGGCATTTCCTTCCCCTTGCCACAGGCACCTGGGAGCATGTCTGCACGTGGAGAAAGACTTTCTTGTGGGAAGCCGGTTTTTGTCAAACGGGTCCCAGTGCTCTGCTCCTCTCTTTTCACTCCTGCTGCCAGAAGCCCAGGGAGGATGGGAGGGCTTAGAACATGGCTGTTCACTGTGGTTTCTTCCAGAGAAGTGGAGGGCATTTGCTTTACCTTGCCACAACCACTTGGGATAGGGTCTGCACCTCAGGAAAACTGTTTCCGTTGGAAGTCGGTGTTTTGCCAAATGGGTCAGGGATGAGGGGCTCGGGTTTCCCTCATGCTACCAAAAGCACAGTGACGATGTCTGGGCTTAGACCATGCCTGGGGAATGTTGTTTCTTACACATAAGTGTGTGGCATTCTGGTTACTTTGCTACAACCACTTTGGATAGGTTTCCACATCAAGAACTTATTTTTCGGCGGAAGCCGTTTCTGCCTCAAGTGTCCCGTTTTGTGTTCGTTCGGGTTTATCTCCTGCTAGCAAACTGTGGTCTCTTACAGATCAGTGTATGGCATTTGCTTCACCTTGGCACAGGCACTTGTGAGCATGTTTGCACGTTACGAAAGATTTTTCCGTTGGAAGCCGGTTTTGTCAATCTCATAGGGAAGAAACAGAAACTCTTTGCCATAACCTGACTCACCCAGCATCAGTAAAGCAGTTCCAGAACTCAGCCCAGGGCCCCTGTCGCCTACCCAATTGAAGCCACCACCATGCCTCTATCGAAAGGAATTCCTAAAGACTCTCCTCTGACTCCACCACCAAAGAAACAGCAGATTGAATATGGCACTTCAAAATATCTAGATGATACATCTGGTATAGTTAGATACACAAGGTTTACCTTTATTTTTTTATTGTTTTTTATTACATAATGTTATAGTCTCCATACAGTACAGTAAATTTCGATGATACATTAGTTGCATATTACACCCAGTGCACCATGCAATATGTGCCCTCCTTACTACCAGCATATATTTTAAACAGGAAAATGCTGCTCTGAATAATTTTGAATTTTCCCTTGACCCCCATTGTAACTCTTGGGATGAAAAGACTAATCAGTGATGAAACATCACCTTTGAGAATTGGAAAGACATCATCCATATTTGTATGTGACGACAAAAGGCCATCTAACACTAAATGGTGGCCACTCACCCATATCTTAGGCCCAACTGTATAAACACTGTCAAACGTATATCTTAAAAATAGACAAAGAGTAAACCTCACCTTCCCTTTCTAATGAAAGAGTGTTTCTAGGAAACAGCTGTTCAAAATACATTCATAAGCAGTCAATGAACAGAGAAAATGGGATCCCCTGCAAAGTGCTCCAAGCTCAGAAACTAAGTACCTCCTTCACCAAATTCAGAACGCTGACAACTATTACTTAAGTTTTACTTCATGGCTCAACTAGAGAAAAGAGAAAAACCCAGGAGATGGTGGGTTAATGAGAGGTTTTACTTCCAGTCCTGATGTGGATATGACATTTCTCCAAATGGACCTGCCGCTTTCTCTGAATGCTGGATCCCGTGTCAAGCTGCCTCACTGACTCAGATGCAGACGTTCAGAACGTCGGGTCTCGCGGAGCCAGAGCAGAGAAGTGTTGTCAGATGGGGAGAAGCAGCTCCTCGGACCTAAAGCCTGCACACCTGCTGTGGTTTCTGGGAGAAGGGGAAACATAGACTTGTCTTTTAGTAGTAATTATCTCCCAGCCCATTGCCACCATTCCCAGGAAACAGCTAGCACAATGCTGAAGTTGGGTAACGGCTCTGGGCCTTCCTAGCGCCACACCTGTGCCTGAGGGAACAGGGAATACCCTGCTGAACTCGGGGAACTGCTCAAGGTCCATTACCTGCATTGTGTCGGGGGACAGGGGCACCGCACTGAAGTTGGGGACTGTGCGGTCCTTTCTCTCGCTCTTCCTGGGGAACACGGGAAACCCTGGAATGTCTGCGAACCATCCCACAAAAGCTTTGCTGAGCGGGTGCCCTGGAGTTCCTGGGTCTGGGGTGTATGGCCAGTTGACGGAGACTAGGCAGAAGAGACTTTCAAGGGAAAAAGGAAAGAAAACTGAGTCTCCATGATGAACTCTCTCAACATGCCCTTCCAGAACCCCGCCTCTTACCCGGGGTACCCCTACTCCCAGAAAGCCCACCTATGGCCACACAGCATGCACTCACCCAGCCAGGAACTCCACAGGTCCACTCTCTCAAAACTCCACTTCCTTGGCTCCTGGTCTGCGTCCTTGGGCTGCTCCGGATCTGCACACAGAGACTTAGCTCCACCCCCATGGGGTGATTGCTTGGGGAGTATGATGCTTCCAACTCCTTGAATGCCAGGCAACCGGCCCCATGACTCACAACTCTGGGAGTGCAGAGGTCCAGGAGGCACCTCCTTGGCTAAACGCCCTGAGCAGGCATGACGGGGATCATGGGCAGGGCTGCAATCACACACACACACACACACACACACACACACACACACACACGGCCCCTTTCGTGGACCCCTCTAGCTGCAGACCACCCTCAGAGCCCTGCCCCTTCCCTTCTGCACCAACCCTTCCTGCAAGGGTGTGCCTGGTTCCTGGCAAGGTCAGCTGCTCTCAGACTGTTCCAGCCTTGGGCTTTAGGAAATGCAATGCTTTTATGCATATCCAAGGCAATTTTAAGCGCCAAAAGGAATGCTCCAAGCGGGAATAGCTTTGCCTTCTTGTCTCACCCATGGAGTGGATAGTGCTTCTCAGACCTTCAAAACATCCTTCTAGGGTGAGCCCATTTGTGCTGCAATCTATATACACATGCTTAGTTCTACAGGGAAGGAAGGAAAAGCCGGCCTTCTGTTCTGTCGCGGTTGTGAACCAGGAACATTTATTTTTCACTTGAAAACAGAGTGTTATTGTTGACACTAAATGAAGGAACCTTTTAAAACATTTTAGAGAGGAAGGAAGAGAGTTTTATTCAAACCCAAGTCAAAGACAGCTGCCTGGGAGACACAATCTTCACAAAGAAGGGAGTGCTCCAGGGAAGGAACATTTAGGGCAGGGTCATATATTTGTTCTGAGTTGTGCTACTATAGTTATACATCACGATGAGGAAGAAGGTTCCAGAAAGTGACAGACTTTTTCTTATGTTTTCAGTATGTACAAATCAGTATGACTTTAATCTTATGGGAGCAAGAAAGGTTCTTTTGTGTTCTCACCTTGATGTTGGCAAAGGCATTTTTTGGTTCTCTTTTTCTTTTTGATGCATATGGACAATAAGTGCTGGGGGCAGAAATAGGGCCCATGCTTTGAGGGTTTGCCCAGTCATTTTGAGCTGGGTAAAATGTTAAAGGAGAGCTTTCCTGGGAGGCCAAGATCAGGCCTCACAGATGGTATGACATAAAAATTACTCTTATCCTTATCATCACTACCAAATGGTGGAACGTGAGATGAAAGCACCTTTCCAATAGTAAAGAGACATCAAAGGACCCCTACAGAAGGTTACCTGCTCCATGGTCAACACAGGTAACAGAGGCGTTCATGGTCTCTGGACTCCTCCCCTTGTCCTGCCCAAATCTCTGAAACATAGAGATCATTTACAGTCAGAATTTTACACATCTTAGAGATGTCTGGCACCATTCCCTTGGACTACAGAATACAACAGAATAGCTCACTGTCACAACACGAAAGTGCCCCTGGATACACTAAGTTCTTTCTCCGCAACGTTGGCCTTAATGAAATCATAATCGTAACATAGAAACACTACGATGGTTGGGAATAAATAATCACAGGTAAGGGAATATTTAGGAAATCTTTAGAAGCATTGTCTCACTCTATAGAAGAGGCTAACTGCTTTAAATACTATTTCCGACCTTACAGGACACTCTACAGACCAGAGCCTCCATCAATTAAAAAAGCATAGTTCTTTCAGTCACTTTAATATCAGAAAAATAGTATAGTATCTCTATTCCTAGGGATCTTTAAGTCTCCAACTCAAAGGTCCTCCACTGAGAGAATTGTCTTCATGATCATGATGGGCAGAGGTGAAAAGGCAGCCGAATTCATTCCATTTGGCCACACAACAAGAAAATCCTAATACTTCCTAGGTTTCCAGATTGAGAAGACCTGGGGTAGAGCGAAATGGTACCTTGTATGGAAGAACAAGGGATTTGGAGTCAGTTTGGAGATCCCACTTAGGTTTCTGACACTAAAATCCTCTGTAATTCATATCATTTCTGAGCCTTTGTCTATCCATCTAAAAATGGGACTCATTCTATCTACACCCCAGTTGAGAAGTTTACGAGGGAGAATGCTACTCAGAGCCAGTATGGATTCTCCCAAGAGCAGGTGCTCAGGAGCCATAATTACCATTGGGTCTATATCTTTTCCAGAGAAAAGAACACATGGTGAAACCGTGTTTCGAAAAGATGACTCACAAGATGATTTTCACACTTTCATGAAGGTCAAGAAACTGCTATTTTGTTGTAATTCTCTCAGAAATCATGTTATTAGCTTGGTGGGGACAATAGCAACATCATCACTAGGAGTGGGGAGCTTCTCATCTCCATATGGCTATGTTGACTACCTTAACACAATGCCACCAGAAAGGAAAGCTGGAGGGAGGTGTGTGTGGGCACGGGCCAAGGCTGCCAGGTGTGCCTGGGACATGCAGAACCCTGATAGGAGGCTTAAGTCCTGTCTATGTTAGGATAGTCAGTGCTCTTCAGAGACAAAGGGCCATTGTGTGTGAGCCCTGATGTAGAAAAGGTGGAAAATGTCCATTGCGATTCCCTCTCTGACCCTTAGGATATGCAGCAAAGTTACATTGAATTTTTAAACATGGAGGGATTTCCTGGTCTTCTTTTCATGAGGACTCGGGCTCTATTCCTTGGTGGCCTAAGAATAGAATCTAGTTAGTTTCAGGATGTTAAAATGTAGACATGATTCATGGAACAACATATCATCTGTTTGGGTAAATAGTCTATGACCACTGGAAATAATGTATTCTGCACGTATTATGCAATATTACATAGACGTCAATTAGGTCACATTTGTTACCAATGTTTTGTCTGCTTTTTCCATCAGATATTGAGAAAGGCATATTAAAATTTCCAAACAAAATTTCCAAAAAAAGAGGATGCCGATCAAAAATGTTGTGTGAAAACGAAAAGAAAGTGCCATCACTCCATTCAGTGAATCAGGTTTGTGCAGAGAGACGGTAACGTTGATCACTGAAGACACCAGGGTTTTCCAATATGTGTGTTGAACCATAAGGAAACTGCCATAGACGTAACTCTCAGTAAGAAGAGCATGGTAAGGGTCTTCCAACTCCCATCCTCTGTCATGATGATGGAAGCATGTTGCAGAGTGGGAATGAAAGCATAAGGGCCACTAACCAATCTTCAAGAAGAACATTGTATCAAAGCCATCATTCACCTGACATCTTCGGTCGTGAAGATGAAACTATTGGCACAGGTGTCTAAGAAAACATAGGGAAAGTGCCATATACTGAAGTCCACGAAAGAACACCATAGAGAAAGCATCTTGCATCTCACAGTCTTCTGTCATAAAAACGGAAGTATGTGCAAACCTGTCTGTGAAAACAGACGCATAAAGCGCGTTGTTTCACTCTATACAGGAACACTGTATTGACACCATGTCTCAACTCACAACTTCTGTAGTGAAGACGGAAGCCTTGGTAAGAATGTGTGCGAGCTCATAAAGAAGTGCCGTCTACTTAATTCTAAGAACCAAATCTGTGTAGATAGAAAACAATATCAAACCAACCTCCTGACAAATGGATCAACCGGGGTTTCTTTCCTGTGTGTTGAACCTTAATGAAAGTGCCATAAACTTAATAGTAGGTGAGAGCACTGGGTAGATAGCATCTTTCAACCAACAAATTCTGTCATGAAGATGGAAACGTTTGCATCATTGCCCTGAAAGCATAAGGAAAGTGGCAGAGACTTAGCTTCAAGAAACGACCGTACCGAATCCATCCTTCAAGGCACGTCTTCTTTTACGAAGTTGGAAGCATTCTCAGAAGTGTTTCTCAGCATAAGGGAATTATCGTACGCTTAACTTTATGAGGGAAATCCGTAGGACACTGTCTGAAACTCAGATCTTTTCTCATGAGGCTGAAAGCATTGGCTCAAGGGTAAAGGAACTTGTAAAGAAATGACGTTTACTCCACTCTGAGCACCAAGGTTCTGTATAGAGAATGAAACTTCAAACATCCTGATGCATGAAGAGAGAAGCTTTTTCAAATATCTGTGTTGAACGGTAAAAGAAGTGCCATACGCTTAGCACTATTAAAGAGCACCATCTGGAGACAACTTTCCAAATCAAGTTCATGAGGGTGGATGTATGTTACAAAATCTGCATGAAACCTAAGGAACATTCTGTATACTCAGGTAAGAACACCCTTGGAAAAAAATCTTTCAACTCACATCTTCTGTAATGAAGATGGGAGTACTTGCAGAAGTGCAAGTGAAAGCATAAGGAGAGGTCCTATCTAAGTAGTTGTGAGAAACAACTCCGTGTTGATAGAAGGCAACATCGAAGTAACATGGTGACCCATGAATATACACCCGTTGTCCAGCACGTGCCTTGAACCTTAAGGAAAAGGGCACTATATACAAATCTCAGTCAGAACACCGAATGGACACCATCTTCCAAGTCACAGCTTCTGTGAGGATGATCGCAAGTTTTTCAAGTGTCTACGAATGCATAAGGAAGGTGTCACCTACTTTACACTAGGAGAGAATACTCTATCTAAAAGCATCTTGCACCTCACATCTCTTCTCATGAAGTGGGAGCATTGTGCAAAACAGTGCCTGCGAGCATCAAGATAATGCACTTCGTTTAAAACTGTAATAATACTACACAGAAAGCATCACTCAACTCACTTCTTTCATGAGGATGAAAGCCGTTCGAAAAGGTTGTGTGAAAACAAAAAGAAAGTGCAATCAGTCAATTAGCTAAAGAGTTTGTGTAGAGAGACGGCAACTTTGATCAGTGAAGACACTAGGGCTTCCCTATATGTGTTTCCTTAAGGTTCACTTAAGGAAACAGCCCCAGATGTAACTCTCAGTAATAGGAGTGCATGGAAACAGTCTTCCAACTCCCGTCGTCTGTCATGATGATGGAAGAATGTTTCAGAGTGGGAATAAAAGCATAGGGAAAGGGCCAATAACGAATATTTAAGACAGAATATTGTATCGAAGCCATCTTTCACCTCACGTATTCTATCATGAAGATGAAAGCATTTCAACAGGCGTCTAAGAAAACATAAGGAAAGTGCCATATACTGAAGTCTCTGAAAGAACACCATAGAGAAAGCATCTTGCATCTCACAGTTTTTCTTTTTTTTTTCTTTTTTTAATGTTTTATTATGTTTGTCAACATACAGTGCATCCCCGGTTTCCGATGTAAGGCTCGATGATTCATTAGTTGCGTATAACACCTAGTGCACCATGCAATACGTGCCCTCCTTACCACCCATCACCGGTCTATCCCATTCCCCCACCCCCCTCCCTTCTGAGGCCCTCAGTTTGTTTCTCATAGTCCATAGTCTCTCATGTTTCATTCCCCCTTCTGATTACCCCCCCTTTCTTTATCCCTTTCTTCTCCTACCGATCTTCCTAGTTCTTTTGTTCCATAGATGAGAGAAATCATATGATAGTTGTCTTTCTCTGCTTGACTTATTTCACTTAGCATTAGCTCCTCCAGTGCCATCCATGTTGTAGCAAATGTTGAGAACTCGTTCTTTCTGATAGCTGAGTAATATTCCATTGTATGTATGGACCACAACTTCTTAATCCAGTCATCTGTTGAAGGGCATCTCGGCTCCTTCCACGATTTAGCTATTGTGGACATTGCTGCTGTGAACATTGGGGTGCATATGGCCCTTCTCTTCACTACGTCTGTATCTTTGGGGTAAACACCCAGTAGTGCAATGGCTGGATCATAAGGTAGCTCAATTTTTAACTTTTTAAGGGACCTCCACACTGTTTTCCAGAGTGGCTGTACCAACTTGCATTCCCACCAACAATGTAGGAGGGATCCCCTTTCTCCACATCCTCTCCAACAATTGTTGTTTCTTGCCTTGTCTATTTTTGCCATTCTAACTGGTGTAAGGTGGTATCTCAGTGTGGTTTTGATTTGAATTTCTTTGATGGCTAATGATTTTGAACATTTTTCCATGTGTCTGTTAGCCATTTGTATGTCTTCATTGGAAAAGTGTCTGTTCATATCTTCTGCCCATTTTTTGATTTGTTTATTTGTTTCTCGTGTATTGAGTTTGAGAAGTTCTTTGTAGATCTTGGATACCAGTCCTTTATCTGTAGTGTCATTTGCAAATATATTCTCCCATTCAGTGGGATGCCTCTTTGATTTTCTGTTTCCTTGACTGTGCTGAAACTTTTAATCTTGATGAAGTCCCATAAATTCATTGTATCTTTTGTTTCTCTTGCCTTTGGGGATGTATCATGAAAAAGGTTGTTTTGGCCGATGTCGTGGAGGTTGCTGCCTATGTTCTCCTCTAGAATTTTGATGGATTCCCATCGAGGTCTTTCATCCATTTGGAGTTTATTTTTGTGTATGGTGTGAGATAGTGGTCAAGTTTCATTCTTTTGCATGTAGCTGTCCAATTTTCCCAGCACCATTTATTGAAGAGACTTTTTTCCCCACCGGATGTTTTTTCCTCCTTGCTCAAATATTAGCTGCACAAAGAGCCGAGGGTCCATTTCTCTGTTCTCTATTCTGTTCCATTGGTCTATGTGTCTGCTTTTGTGCCAGTACCATGCTGTCTTTGTGATCACAGCTTTGTAGTACAGCTCGAAATCTGGCATTGTGATGCCCCCAGCTTTATTTTTCCTTTTCAACAGTTCCTTGGAGATTCATGGCTTTTTCTGTTTCCATGCAAATTCAAGGACTATTTGTTCCAGTTCTTTGAAAAATGTCCTCAGTATTTTGATCGGGATAGCACTGAAAGTGTAGATGGCTCTGGGTAGCATGGACATTTTAACTATGTTAATTCTTCTGATCCTTGAGCATGGAATACCTTTCCATCTTTTTATGTCTTCCTTAATTCTTTCAAGAGTGATTTATAGTTTCTAGAATATAGGTCCTTTACGTCTCTGGTTAATTCTAAGGTAACGTACGGTTTTTGGTGCTATTGTAAATGGGATGGATTCCCTAATTTCTCTTTCTTCGTTCTCGTTATTCGTGTACAGAAATGCAACTGATTTCTGAGCATTGATTTTGTATCCCGCCACATTACTGAATTGCTCTATAACTTCTAATAGTTTGGGAGTGGCTTCTTTTGGGTTTTCCACATAGAGTATCATGTCATCTGCGAAGAGAGACATTTTGACTTCTTCTTTGCCGATTTGAATACCTTTGATCCCTTTTTGTCGTCTGATTGCTGTTGCAAAGACTTCCAGTACGATGTTGAATAATAGTGGCGAGAGTGGGCATCCTTGTCGAGTTCCTGATCTTAAGGGAAAGGCTTCCAGCTTTTCCCCATTGAGAATAATATTTGCAGTAGGCTTTTCACAGATGGCTTTTATGAGATTGAGAAATGTACCCTCTATTCCTACACTCTGAAGGGTTTTAATCAGGAAAGGATGCTGTATTTTGTCAAATGCTTTTTCGGCATCGATTGAGAGGATCATATGGTTCCTGAGTCTTTTCTTGTTGATATGATATATCACGCTGATGGATTTGCGAATACTGAACCACGCTTGCATCCCAGGTATGAATCCCACTTGATCGTGATGGGTAATTCTTTTAATGTACTGTTGGATTTTATTAGCAAGTATCTTGTTGAGGATTTTGGCGTCCATATTCATTAGGGAAATCGGTCTGTAATTCTCCTTTTTGAGGGGGTCTTTGCCTGGTTTGGGGATCAAGGTAATATTGGTCTCATAGAATGAGTTTGGTAGCTTTCCTTCTGTTTCTATTTTTTGAAATAGCTTTAGGAGAGTAGGTATTATTTCTTCTTTGAATGTTTGGTAGAATTCCCCAGGAAAACCGTCCGGGCCTGGAGTTTTCTTATTTGGAAGGTTGTTTATCACTGACTCAATTTCTTCATCATTAATTGGCCTGTTTAAGAAATCAATTTCTTCCTCTTTCAATCTTGGTAGTTTATAGGTTTCCAGGAAGGATTCCATCTCTTCCAGATTGCTTAGTTTATTGGCATATAGCTGTTGATAAAAATTTCTAATAATCCTTCCAATTTCAATGGTGTTCATCGTGACCTCTCCTTTTTCATTCATAATATTAATATTCGGGTCCTTTCTCTTTTCTTTTGGATGAGCGTTGCCAGTGGTCTGTCAATTTTATTGATTCTCTCAAAGAACCAGCTTCTAGTCCTGTTGATCTGCTCTACTGTACTTCTGGTTTCTGCTTGATTGATTTCAGCTCTAATTTTGGTCAACTGCTTCCTCGTGCGTGGATTAGGCCTGTCCCTCTGTTGCTGTTCCAGCTTCTTGAGGTGAGAATATAAAAACTGCATTTTAGATTTTTCTATTCTTTTGAGTGAGGCTTGGATGGCTATGTATTTCCCCCTTAGGACTGCCTTTGCAGTATCCCATAGGTTTTTGGACTGTTGTATTTTCATTCCCATTGGTCTCCATAAATTGTTTAATTTGATTTTTGATTTCCTGGTTTATTGAGTCATTCCTGAGCAGGATGGTTCTTAGTCACCAGGTGTCTGAGTTTCTTCCAAATTTTTCCTTGTGGTTGAGTTTCGATTTCAGAGCGTTGTGGTCTGAGAATATGCACGGGATAATTTCAATCTTTTGGTATCGGTTGAGACCTGTTTTGTGTCCCAGAACATGGTCTATTCTTGAGAATGTTCCATGGGCATTAGAATAGAATGAGTATTCTTTGGTTCTGGGGTATAGTGTTCTTTATATATCTATGAGGTCCAACTTGTCAAGTATGGCATTCAAAGCCTTTGATTCTTTGCTTAGTTTTTGCCAGGGTGTTCTGTCTATTTCTGAGAGTGGAGTGTTGAGGTCCCCTACTATTAATGTATTTTTATTTATATGTCTCTTTATTCTGGTTAAGAGTTGGCTTGTGTATCTTGCTGCTCCCCTGTTGGGGGCATATATATTTATAATTGTCATATCCACTTGTTGAATACTTCCTTTAAGAATAATATAGTGCCCTTCTGCATCTCTAACAATAGTCTGTAGTTTAAAATCCAATTTATCTGATATGAGAATTGCTACCCCAGCTTGCTTTTGAAGTCCATTTGCGTGAAAGATGGTACTCCATCCCCTTACTCTCAGTCTGAATGCATCTTTGGGTTCGAAATGAGTCTCTTGTAGACAGCAAATGGATGGGTCATTTCTTTTTATCCAATCTGCAACCCTTCTTTTTCTTTTGTTTTAAGATTTCATTTATTAATTTGACAGCAAAACAGCCAGTGAGAGAGGGAACACAAGCAGGGGGAGTAGGAGAGGAAGAAGCAGGCTCACAGCGGAGGAGCCTGATGTGGGGCTCGATCCCACAATGCCGGGATCACGCCCTGGCTGAAGGCAGACGCTTAAGTGCTGTTCCACCCAGGCGCCCTGCATCTCACTGTCTTCTGGCATGAAAAAGGAAGCATGTGAAAAAGTGTGTACAAAAAGAGATGCATAAAGCGCGTTGCCTCACTCTATAGAAGAACACTGTATAGACATCATGTCTCAACTCACAACTTCTGTTGTGAAGATGGAAGCCTTGGCAAGAGTGTGTGCAAGCACGTAGAGAAAGGGCTGTCTACTTAATTCTGAGAACCAAATCTGTCTAGATAGAAAACGATATCGAACCCACCTCCTGACAAATGGATCAACCAGGGTTTTCTTCCCTATGTGTTGAAACTTAAGGAAAGTGCCATAAACTTAGTAGATAGCATCTTACAAACCACGGCTTCTGTCATGAAGACGAAAATGTTTGCAACGTTGTGGTGAAAACATAAGGAAAGTGGCAGAGACATGGCTCCAAAAAAGGACAGTACCTAATCCATCTTTAAAGGCACGTGTTCTTTCATGAAGCTGGAAGCATATACAAGAGAGTGTTTCTCAGCTTAAGGGAATTATCGTATGCTTAACTTTACAAGAGAACTCCATAGAATACCCTCTGAAACATCTTTTCACATGACCCTGGAAGCATTGGCTAAAGGGTGAGGGAATGTGTAAAGAAATGCCATTTACTCGACTCTGAGCACCAATGTTCTGTATAGAGGAAGAGATTTCAAACATCCTGATGTATGAAGAGAGATTTTCAAATATCTCTGTTGAACCGTAAGAGAAGTGCCATATGCTTAACACTAAGAAAGAGCACCATCTAGAGACAACCTTCCAAATCACAACTACCTTCATGAAGATGGATGTATGTTCCAAAACTGTATGAAAACCTAAGGAACATGCTGTATGCTCAGGTAAGAACACCCTTGGAAAAAATCTCCCAACTCACATCTTCTGTAATGAAGATGGAAGTACATGCAGAAGTGTGAGTGAAAGCATAAGGAGAGGTCCTAAGTAGTTGTGAGTACCAGGTCAGTGTTGATAGGCAACATCGAAGTAACGTGGTGACCCAGGAATATATATGCGTTGTCCAATACGTGCGTTGAACCTTAAGGAAAGAACAATATACCCAAATCTCAGTCAGAACACCGAATGGACACCCTCATCCAAGTCACATCTTCTGTTAGGAAGATGTCAAGATTTTCAAAAGTGTCTACAAATGCATAGGGAAAGGGACACCTACTTTACTCAAGGAGAGAACACTCTATATAAAAGCGTCTTGCACCTCACATCTGGTGTCATGAATTGGGAGCATTGTACAAAACTGTGCCTGCAAGCATCAAGATAATGCCTTTTGTTGAACCATGTAAGAACACTACAAGGAAAGCATCTCTCAACTCACATCAGTCATGAGGAGGAAAGCCCTTCAAAAGTTGTGTGAAAACGAAAGGAAAGTGTCATCAGTCAATTCAGCGAACCATGTTTTTGTAGAGACAAGGCAACATTGATCAGTGAAAACAGCAGGGTTTACCAATACATGTGTTGAACCTTAAGGAAACAGCCATAGACGTAATCTCAGGAAGAAGAGGGTATGGAAAGGGTTTTCCAAGTCCCATAATCTGTCATGATGATGGAAGCATGTGTCTGATTGGGAATAAAAGCATAAGGAAAGGGAGGTGAACCAACTTTAGGAAAGAACATTGTACCGAAGCCATCTTTGAAGTCACGTCTTCAGTCTTGAAGATGAAACCGTTTGTACAAGTGCCTAAGAAAACATAAGGAAAGTGCCATGTACTGAATCTACGAAGGAACACCGTAGAGAAACCATCTGGCATCTCACAGTCCTCTGTCATGAAAACGGAAGCTTGTGCAAATGTGTGTAAGAAAGAGACACATAAAGCTCCTGGAGCATGCAGGGGCGGCTGGCGGTGTTAGAAACACAGACAGAGAGACACTGGCCCTGTAGGTGAGAGCTGGGAAGCCAGGTGTGGGGCTCACATCCTGGACAGTGCAGGGTTGAGCAGCACCAACAGAAACAGAGTTAAAGTGGCCAGAACATCAGTGGAGAATGGTCCACAATCCATCTGTTCTGAGACAGAGGCTGAGATTCGGCCACTGCTGCTCTGACTCTCAGAAGAAGCACAGCAAACCACCAGGGAAAGCCGCCAGAGAAAAGAAGCCTGGAAAGACCGGCTCACAGTGTGCCCACCCCCATCCCCCTTCGCAGGGTACACAGAGACTCTACCCAAACAGGGTTGCCCAAGTATCGGCACGGCAGGCCCCTACGTCAGAAGGCAGGCTGAAAAATCAAGAAGCCCCCATACCTAAGATGCCTATAAAACAAGGGCGCACGGCCTGGGTCGTGGTCAATAATTTGGGCTCTGGACAACACCACAACCTCTCCTCATCTGAATGATGAGGAGAAGTCCCCCCGCCCCCAGCAAAGAAAAGACAATGAGTTCGTGGCCTCTGCCACAGAACTTATGGATATGGATATAACCAAATTATCAGAAATGGAATTCAGAGTAACAATGGTCAAGATGATTTGTAGACTTGAAAAAAATATTGACAAAATTGTTAATGAGAACATAGAATCTCTAAGGGCAGAAATGTGAGCGAATCTGGCAGAAATTAAAAATTCTAGGAGCCAAATGCAGTCAAAACTAGAGGCTCTGTTGGCCAGGGTGAATGAGGCAGAAGGACGTATCAGCGAATTGGAAAATGGGTTAGTAGAGGAAAAAGCTAAAAGAGAATCTGGACTCAAAAAAAATCCACACACAGGAATGTAGGTTACGGGAAATGACTGACTCAATAAAACGTTCCAGTGTCAGAATCATCGGCATTCCTGAGGACGTAGAGAAAAACAGAGGTCTAGAAGAGATATTTGAACAAATTGTAGCTGAAAACTTCCCTAATCTAGCAAGGGAAACAAACATTCGTGTCCAAGAGGCAGAGAGGACCCCTTCCAAGCTCAACCACGACAAACCCACGCCACGTCACGTCATAGTGCATTTCGCAAATATTAGATGCAAGGATACAGTATTGAAAGCGGCCAGGGCAAAGAAATTTCTCACGTACCAAGGCAAAGATATCAGAATTACGTCTGACCTCTCTACACAGACCTGGAATGAGATAAAGGGTTGGGGGGCATTTTTAAATCTCTTTCAGAGAAAAACATGCAGCCAAGGATCCTTTATCCAGCAAGGCTGTCATTCAGAATTCATGGAGAAATAAAGACCTTCCAGAATCGTGGTCATTGACCAATTTTTTTAACCACAAAACCAGCCCTACAGGAGATATTAAGGGGGGGGGTTCTATAAAAGTAAAAAGGCCCCAAGAGTGATACAGAACATAAAGTCACAATCTATGGAAACAAAGACTTTACTGGCAATATGGCATCATTAAAATCACGTCTCTCAATAATCCGTCTCAATGTAAATGGCCTAAATGCTCCCATAAAACACTACAGGGTTGCTGATTGGATAAAAAGACATGACCCATCCATTTGCTGTCTACAAACACTCATTTTGAACCTAAAGATATATTCAGACTAAAAGGATGGAATACCATCTTTCACGCCAATGGACCTGAAAAGAAAGCTGGGGTAGCAATTCTCATGTCAGACACATTGGATTTGAAACTAAAGACTATGGTTAGAGACACATAAGGGCACTATATTATTCTTAAAGGATGTATCCAACAAGTGGATATGACAATTATAAATATATATGCCCCCAACAGGGGAGCAGCAAGATACACAAGCCAACTCTTAACCAGAATAAAGAGATATATAGATAAAAATACATTAATAGTAGGAACCTCAACACTCCACTATCAGCAACAGACAGAGCACCGGAGCAGAAAACCAACATAGAAACAAGAGCTTTGAATGCCATGCTAGATGAGATAGACCTCATAGATATATATAGAACACTGTACCCCAGAACCAAAGAATACTCATTCTATTCTAATGCCCATGGAACATTCTCAAGAATAGACCATGTTCTGGGACACAAAACAGGTCTCAACTGATACCAAAAGATTGAAATTATCCCGTGCATATTCTCAGAGCACAACACTCTGAAATTGGAACTCAAAAACAAGGAAGATTTTGGAAAAAAACTCAAACACTTGGAAACTAAGAACCATCCTGCTCAGGAATGACCCAATGAACCAGGAAATCAAAAATATATTTAAACAATTTATGGAGACCAACGGGAATGAAAACACAATGGTCCAAAACCTATGGGATACTGCAAAGGCAGTCCTAATGGGGAAATACATAGCCATCCAAGCCAGTGAATAGATTGAGCCAGTGATAAACAACCTTCCAAATAACAAAACTCCAGGCCCGGACGGTTTTCCTGGGGAATTCTACCAATCATTCAAAGAAGAAATAATACCTATTCTCCTAAAGCTATTTCAAAAAATAGAAACAGAAGGAAAGCTACCAAACTCATTCTATGAGGCCAATATTACCTTGATCCGCAAAACAGGCAAAGACCCCCTCAAAAAGAAGAATTACAGACCAATTTCCCTAATGAATATAGATGCCAAAATCCTCAACCAGATTCTGGCTAATAGAATCCAACAGTACATTAAAACGATTATCCATCATGAACAAGTGGGATTCATCCCTGGGATGAAAGCGTGGTTCAATATTCGCAAATCGATCAGCGTGATACATCATATCAACAAGAAAAGACTCAGGAACCATATGATCCCCTCAACTGATCCAGAAAAAACATTTGACAAAATACAGCATCCTTTCCTGATTAAAACCCTTCAGAGTGTAGGAATAGAGGGTTCATTTCTCAATCTCATAAAAGCCATCTATGGAAAGGCTACAGAAAATATTCTCAATGGGGAAAAGCTGGAAGCCTTTCCCTTAAGATCAGGAACTCAACAAGGATGCCCACTCTCGCCACTATTATTCAACATAGTACTAGAAGTCCTTGCAACAGCAGACAACAAAAAGGGATAAAAGGTATCCAAATCAGCAAAGAAGTCAAAATGTCTCTCTTCACAGATGACATGATACTCTATATGGAAAACCCAATAGAATACACGCGCAAAATATGAGAAGTTATAGAGCAATTCAGTAATGGGGTGGGATAGAAAATCAATGCTCAGAAATCAGTTGCATTTCTATACACGAATAATGAGACTGAAGAAAGAGAAATTAGGGAATCCAGCCCATTTACAATAGCACCAAAAACCATATGTTACCTAGGAATTAACCAGAGACGTAAAGGACCTATATTCTAGAAACTATAAATCACTTTTGAAAGACATAGAGGAAGACACAAAGAGATGGAAAAATACTCCATGTTCATGGATCGGAAGAATTAACATAGTTAAAATGTCCATGCTACCCAGAGCAATCTACACTTTCAATGCTATCCCAATCAAAATACCGATGACATTTTTCAAAGAACTCGAAAACACAGCCCTTAAATTTGTATGGAACCAGAAAAGGCCCCGAATCGCCAAGGAATTGTTGAAAAGGAAAAACAAAGCTGGAGGCATCACAATGCCAGATTTCAAGCTGTACTACAAAGCTGTGATCACAAAGACAGCATGGTACTGGCACAAAAGCAGACACATAGACCAATGGAACAGAATAGAGAACCCAGAAATGGGCCCTCGACTCTGGGCAACTGATTTTTGACAAAGCAGGAAACAACATCCAGTGGAAAAAAGTCTCTTCAATACATGGTGCTGGGGAAATTGGACAGCTACATGCAAAAGAATGAAATGTGACCACTCCCTAACACCATACACAAAGATAAACTCTAAATGGATGAAAGACCTCAATGTGAGACAGAAATCCATCAAAATCCGAGAGAAGAGCATAGGCAGCAACCTCTATGACATCAGCCACAGCAACCTTTTTTATGACACATCTCCAAAGGCAAGAGAGACAAAAGATAAAATGAACTTGTGGGATTTCATCAATATAAAAACTGTTGCACAGCCAAGGAAACAGAAAACCAAAGAGGCAGCCCACGGAATGGGAGAATACATTTGCAAATGATACTACAGAGAAAAGACAGGTATCCAAGATCTACAAAGAAGTTCTCAAACTCAATACGTGAGAAACAAATAAACATCATAAAATGGGCAGAAGATATGAACTGACACTTTTCCAGTGAAGACATAGAAATGGCTAACAGACACTCTAAAAAATGTTCAAAATCATTAGCCATCAGGGAAATTCATATCAAAATCACACGGAGATACCAACTTAAGCCAGTTAGAATGGCAAAAATTGACAAGGCAAGAAACAATTGTTAGAGAGGATGTGGAGAAAGGGGATCCCTCCTACATTGTTGGTGGGAATGCAAGTTGGTATTCTTTGGAAAAAGATTGGAGGTCCCTTAAAAGATTAAAAATAGAGCTACCCTGTGTCCAGCCATTGCACTACTGGGTATTTAAACCAAAGATACAGACGTAGTGAGGAGAAGGGCCATATGCACCCCAATGTTCATAGCAGGGCTGTTCACAATAGCTATATCGTGGAAGGAGCCAAGATGCCCTTCAACAGATGACTGGATTAAGAAGTTGTGGTCCAGGCAGGAGGGGTTAAGATGGCGGAGGAGTAGGGGACCCCTTTTTCAGCCGGTCCCCTGAGTCAAGCTGGATAGGTAACAGACCAGCCCAAATAACCACATTTTCAGCCTGAGACGCAGGAAGATACATCTGGATCTCTACAAATGAACATCTCCAGCGCTGAGTATTGAGGTACCAAGAGGGGAGCTGTAAACCGTGCACAGATATCGGAAGATAAATGGAAGGGGGAGGGAGCCGCCGCGTTTGGGCGCCGAAAAGCAGAAGCCACCTGCACGGGGGAGCGGGCGGACTCATGGAGGGCACCCGCGAGAGAGTGGACTGAGACCGGTGAACCGTGAACGCGCTCCACCAGGCATCTCCCGGAACACCGGAATCCCGGTGTGCTCACGGGATCCAGACTGAGACCGGGAGCTCCCGGAGCGCACGCGGGGTGGCTGGCGGCTGGCAGGCCACCTGCACGGGGGAGCGGGCGGACTCGCGGTCGGCACCCGCGAAACAGCAGACTGAGACCCTGAACCGGGTGCGCGCGCCACCAGGCTTCTCACGAAACTCCGGAATCCTGGTGTGCTCACCGGGCATAGACTGAGACCAGGAGACCCGGGAGCGCCAGGGGTGGCCGGTGGCTGGCGGCATTAGAAACACAAAGGACAGAGATGCGCCGGCCCTGGAAGTGAGGGCAGGGACGCCGGGTTGGTGCGCACATCCCGGGACGCTGCAGGGTTGAGCAGCACCAACAGTAACAGAGATAAAGTGGCCAGAACATCAGTGGAGAACGGGCCGCAATCCCTCTGTTCTGTGACAATGCAGCCTCTGCTGCTCTGACTCTCAGAAGAGGCATAGCTGACCGCCAGGGAAAGCCGCCAGAGAACAAAAGCCTGGAAATACCAGCTCAGAGAGTGCCCATCCCCATCCCCCCTCGCGGGGGACACGGAGACTCTAACCAAACAGGGTTGCCTGAGTATGGGCGTGGCAGGTCCCTCCCCCAGAACACAGAAGGCAGGCTGAAAAATCAAGAAGCCCACAACCCCAGGCGCCTGGGTGGCGCAGTCATTGAGCGCCTGTCTCCGGCTTAGGGCGTGATCCCAGCGTTCCAGAAAGGAGTCCCTCATCCGGCTCCTCCGCTGGGAGCCTGCTTCTTCCTCTCTCACTCCCCTGCTTCTGTTCCGTTCTTGCTGACTGTCTGTCTCCCTCTCTCAGATAAGTAAATAAATAAAATCTTTAAAGAAGAAGCCCACATCTCTAAGATCCCTATAAAACAAGGGGCACGGCCTGGGACCCAGTCAATAATTTGGGCTCTGGAAAACCCCGCAACCTCTCCTCATCAGAATGACAAGAAGGAGAAGCCCCCCCCAACAAAGAAAAGACAGTGAGTCTCTGGCCTGTGCCACAGAAGTAACGGATATGGATGTAACCAAATTATCAGAAATGGAATTCAGAGTAACAATGGTCAAGATGAGTAGACTTGAAAAAAGTATTAAGGAAAATGTTACTGAGAATATAGAATCCCTAAGGGCATAAATGAGAGCGAATTTGACAGAAATTAAAAATTCTATGAGCCAAATGCAGGCAAAACTAGAGGCTCTGACGGCCAGGGTCACCAAAGCAGAGGAAAGGGTTAGTGAATTGGAGGATGGGTTAATAGAGGAAAAAATGAAAATAGAAGATGGTCTTAAAAAAATCCACGCCCACGAATGTTGGCTACGGGAGATTACTGACTCAACGAAACGATCCAATGTTAGAATCATCGGCATCCCCGAGGGGGTGGAGAAAAACAGAGGTCTAGAAGAGATACTTGAACAAATTGTAGCTGAAAACTTCCCTAATCTAGCAAGGGAAACAAACATTCGTGTCCAAGAGGCAGAGAGGACCCCTCCCAAGCTCAACCACGACAAACCTACGCCACGTCACGTCATAGTGCATTTCGCAAATATTAGATCCAAGGATACAGTATTGAAAGCGGCCAGGGCAAAGAAATTTCTCACGTACCAAGGCAAAGGCATCAGAATTACGTCAGACCTGTCTACACAGACCTGGAATGAGAGAAAGGGTTGGGGGAGCATTTTTAAAGCTCTTTCAGAGAAAAACATGCAGCCAAGGATCCTTTATCCAGCAAGGCTGTCATTCAGAATTGATGGAGAAATAAAGACATTTCAGAATCGACAGTCACTAACCAATTTCGTAACCACGAAACCAGCCCTACAGGAGATATTACGGGGGGTTCTATAAAAGTAAAAAGGCCCCAAGAGTGATACAAAACAGAAAGTCACAGCCAATACAAACAAAGACTTTACTGACAACATGGCAGCATTAAAAGCATATCTCTCAGTACTCAGTCTTAATATAAATGGTTTAAATTATTGCTTAAAGCGCCACAGGGTTGCAGATTGGCTAAAAAGAAATGACCCATCCATTTGCTGTCTACAAGAGACTCATTTCGAACCCAAAGATGCATTCAGACTGAGAGTAAGGGGATGGCGTACCATCTTTCTCGCAAATGGACCTCAAAAGAAAGCTGGGGTAGCAATTCTCATATCAGATAAACTGGATTTTAAACTACAGACTATAGTTAGAGACGCAGAAGGGCACTATATTATTCTTAAAGGAAGTATTCAACAAGTGGATATGACAATTATAAATATATATGCCCCCAACAGGGGAGCAGCAAGATACACAAGCCAACTCTTAACCAGAATAAAGAGACATATAAATAAAATACATTAATAGTAGGGGACCTCAACACTCCACTCTCAGAAATAGACAGAACACCCTGGGAAAAACTAAGCAAAGAATCAAAGGCTTTGAATGCCATACTCGACGAGTTGGACCTCTTAGATATATAGAGAACACTACACCCCAGAACCAAAGAATACTCATTCTATTCTAATGCCCATGGAACATTCTCAAGAATAGACCATGTTCTGGGACACAAAACAGGTCTCAACCGATACCAAAAGATTGAAATTATCCCGTGCATATTCTCAGACCACAACGCTCTGAAATCGAAACTCAACCACAAGGAAAAATTTGGAAGAAACTCAAACACTTGGAGACTAAGAACCATTCTGCTCAGGAATGACTCGATAAACCAGGAAATCAAAAATCAAATTAAACAATTTATGGAGACCAATGAGAATGAAAATACAACAGTCCAAAACCTATGGGATACTACAAAGGCAGTCCTAAGGGGGAAATACATAGCCATCCAAGCCTCACTCAAAAGAATAGAAAAATCTAAAATGCAGTTTTTATATTCTCACCTCAAGAAGCTGGAACAGCAACAGAGGGACAGGCCTAATCCACGCACGAGGAAGCAGTTGACCAAAATTAGAGCTGAAATCAATCAAGCAGAAACCAGAAGTACAGTAGAGCAGATCAACAGGACTAGAAGCTTTGAGAGAATCAATAAAATTGACAGACCACTGGCAAGACTTATCCAAAAGAAAAGACAAAGGACCCAGATTATTAAAATTATGAATGAAAAAGGAGAGGTCACGATGAACACCATTGAAATTGGAAGGATTATTAGAAATTTTTATCAACAGCTATATGCCAATAAACTAAGCAATCTGGAAGAGATGGAATCCTTCCTGGAAACCTATAAACTACCAAGATTGAAACAGGAAGAAACTGATTTCTTAAACAGGCCAATTAATGATGAAGAAATTGAGTCAGTGATAAACAACCTTCCAAATAAGAAAACTCCAGGCCCGGACGGTTTTCCTGGGGAATTCTACCAACATTCAAAGAAGAAATAATACCTACTCTCCTAAAGCTATTTCAAAAAATAGAAACAGAAGGAAAGCTACCAAACTCATTCTATGAGACCAATATTACCTTGATCCCCAAACCAGGAAAAGACCCCCTCAAAAAGGAGAATTACAGACCGATTTCCCTAATGAATATGGACGCCAAAATCCTCAACAAGATACTTGCTAATAGAATCCAACAGTTCATTAAAAGGATTATCCACCACAATCAAGTGGGATTCATACCTGGGATGCAAGCGTGGTTCAATATTCGCAAATCAATCAGCGTGATTGATCGATATGGTGTATCAGCGTGATACATCATATCAACAAGAAAAGACTCAGGAACCATATGATCCTCTCAATCGATGCCGAAAAAGCATTTGACAAAATACAGCATCCTTTCCTGATTAAAACCCTTCAGAGTGTAGGAATAGAAGGTACATTTCTCAATCTCATAAAAGCCATCTATGAAAAGCCTACTGCAAATATTATTCTCAATGGGGAAAAGCTGGAAGCCTTTCCCTTAAGATCAGGAACACGACAAGGATGCCCACTCTCGCCACTATTATTCAACAAAGTACTAGAAGTCCTTGCAACAGCAATCAGATGACAAAAAGGGATCAAAGGTATTCAAATCGGCAAAGAAGAAGTCAAAATGTCTCTCTTTGCAGATGACATGATACTCTATATGGAAAACCCAAAAGAAGCCACTCCCAAACTATTAGAAGTTATAGAGCAATTCAGTAACGTGGCGGGATACAAAATCAATGCTCAGAAATCAGTTGCATTTCTGTACACGAATAACGAGAACGAAGAAAGAGAAATTAGGGAATCCATCCCATTTACAATAGCACCAAAAACCATACGTTACCTTGGAATTAACTTAACCAGAGACGTAAAGGACCTTTATTCTAGAAACTATAAATCATTCTTAAAAGACATTGAGGAAGACATAAAAAGATGGAAAGATATTCCATGCTCATGGATCGGAAGAATTAACATAGTTAAAATGTCCATGCTACCCAGAGCCATCTACACTTTCAATGCTATCCCGATCAAAATACTGAGGACATTTTTCAAAGAACTGGAACAAATAGTCCTTAAATTTGTATGGAACCAGAAAAGACCCCGAATCTCCAAGGAACTGATGAAAAGGAAAAACAAAGCTGGGGGCATCACAATGCCGGATTTCGAGCTGTACTACAAAGCTGTGATCACAAAGACAGCATGGTACTGGCACAAAAACAGACACATAGACCAATGGAACAGAATAGAGAGCCCAGAAAATGACCCTCGGCTCTTTGGGCAACTAATATTTGATAAAGCAGGAAAAAACATCCGGTGGGAAAAAGACAGTCTCTTCAATAAATGGTGCTGGGAAAATTGGACAGCTACATGCAAAAGAATGAAACTTGACCACTATCTCACACCATACACAAAAATAAACTCCAAATGGATGAAAGACCTCGATGTGAGACAGGAATCCATCAAAATCCTAGAGGAGAACATAGGCAGCAACCTCTACGACATCGGCCAAAGCAACCTTTTTCATGATACATCCCCAAAGGCAAGAGAAACAAAAGATACAATGAATTTATGGGACTTCATCAAGATTAAAAGTTTCTGCACAGCCAAGGAAACAGAAAAACTAAGAGGCAGCCCACGGAATGGGAGAAGATATTTGCAAATGACACTACAGATAAAGGACTGGTATCCAAGATCTACAAAGAACTTCTCAAACTCAATACACGAGAAACAAATAAATCAAAAAATGGGCAGAAGATATGAACAGACACTTTTTCAATGAAGACATACAAATGGCTAACAGACACATGAAAAAATGTTCAAAATCATTAGCCATCAAGGAAATTCAAATCAAAACCACACTGAGATACCACCTTACGCCAGTTAGAATGGCAAAAATAGACAAGGCAAGAAACAACAATTGTTGGAGAGGATGTGGAGAAAGGGGATCCCTCCTACATTGTTGGTGGGAATGCAAGTTGGTACAGCCACTCTGGAAAACAGTGTGGAGGTCCCTTAAAAAGTTAAAAATCGAGCTACCTTATGATCCAGCCATTGCACTACTGGGTGTTTACCCCAAAGATACAGACGTGGTGAAGAGAAGGGCCATATGCACCCCAATGTTCATAGCAGCAATGTCCACAATAGCTAAATCGTGGAAGGAGCCGAGATGCCCTTCAACAGATGACTGGATTAAGAAGTTGTGGTCCATATATACAATGGAATATTACTCAGCTATCAGAAAGAACGAGTTCTCAACATTTGCTACAACATGGACGGCACTGGAGGAGATAATGTTAAGTGAAATAAGTCAAGCAGAGAAAGACATCTATCATATGATTTCTCTCATCTATGGAACATAAGAACTAGAATGATCAGTAGGGGAAGAAAGGGATAAAGAAAGGGGGGGTAATCAGAAGGGGGAATGAAACATGAGAGACTATGGACTATGAGAAACAAACTGAGGACTTCAGAGGGGAGGGTGTGGGGGAATGGGATAGGCCGGTGATGGGTAGTAAGGAGGGCACATATTGCATGGTGCACTGGGTGTTATACACAACTAATGAATCATCGAGCCTTACATCGAAAAGCGGGGATGTACTGTATAGTGACTAACATAATATAATAAAAAATCATTATAAAAAAAAAAGTGTCTACGAATGCATAGGGAAAGGGTCACCTACTTTACTCAAGGAGAGAACACTCTATGTGAAAGCATCTTGCACCTCACATCTGGTGTCATGAAGTGGGAGCATTGTGCCAAACGGTGTCTGCAAGCATCAAGATAATGCCCTTCATTTAACGACGTAAGAACACTACACAGAAAGCATCTCTCAACTCACATCAGTCATGAGGAGGAAAGCCCTTCAAAAAGGTTGTGTGAAAACGAAAGGAAAGTGCCATCAGTCAATTCAGTGAACCATGTTTTTGTAGAGACAAGGCAACGTTGATCAGTGAAAACACCAGGGTTTACCAATACGTGTGTTGAAACTTAAGGAAACAGCCATAGACGTAATCTCAGGAAGAAGAGGGTATGGAAAGGGTTTTCCAAGTCCCATAAACTGTCATGATGATGGAAGCATGTGTCTGATTGGGAATAAAAGCATAAGGAAAGGGACGTGAACCAATCTTAGGAAAGAACATTGTACCAAAGCCATCTTTGAAGTCACGTCTTCGGTGGTGAAGATGAAACCATTTGTACAGGTGCCTAAGAAAACATAAGGAAAGTGCCATATACTGAATCAATGAAGGAACACCGTAGAGAAACCATCTGGCATCTCACAGTCCTCTGTCATGAAAATGGAAGCATGTGCAAAAGTGTGTAAGAAAGAGACACATAATGCTCCTGGAGCATTCAGGGGCCGCTGGTGGCTGGCGGTGTTAGAAACACAAAGGACAGAGACACACTGGCCCTGTAGGTGAGAGCTGGGATGCCAGGTGTGGGGCTCACATCCCGGACAGTGCAGGGTTGAGCAGCACCAATAGAAACAGAGTTAAAGTGGCCAGAACATCAGTGGAGAACTGTCCGCAATCCCTCTGAGACAGAGGATGAAATTTGGCCACTGCTGCTCTGGCTCTCAGAAGAGGCACAGCAAAACACCAGGGAAAGCCGCCAGAGAACAAAAGCCTGGAAATACCGAATTACTCTGTGCCCATCCCCATCCCCCCTTGCAGGGGACACAGAGACTATACCCAAACAGGGTTAACCTTAATATCGGCTTGGCAGGCCCCTCCCCCAGAAGGCAGGCTGAAAAATCAAGAAGCCCACATCCCTAAGATCCCCATAAAACAAGGGCTCATGGCCTGGGTCCCAGTCAATAATTTGGGCTCTGGACAAACCCACAACTTCTCATTAGAATGTCTAGAAGGAGAAATCCACCCCAGCAAAGAAAAGAAAATGAGTCTGTGGCTTCTGCCACAGAACTAATGGATATGGACATAACCAAATTATCAGAAATGGAATTCAGAGTAACAAAGGTGAAGATGGTGTGTAGACTTGAAAAAGTATTAACGAAAATATTGATGATAATATAGAATCTCTAAGGGCAGAAATGAGACCAAATCTGGCAGAAATTTAAGTAAAAAAATAACAAATAACGTACAGTATCTTTGCTCAGTGTAGAATTCCTATCGTAAGTGGTTGTGGCAACGTAAAGAACATGCCATAAACTAATCTGTAAGAAACAACAGTGTACAAGAACAAATTAGCCCTAACACCATCATTCGTGAACATGGAAGCATTAACGAAAATGGTCGTGGAAGCCTACGAAAGTGCAAAACACGTATCTCTGAGAGACAACACTATACAAGGAAAGACCAATGAACACCATCTTTCATGATTATGGAAGCATGAATGAAAAGGTTCTGGAATTACCAAGACTTTGCCCCATCCTTTAGGTAATAAACCACCGTGTACAGGAAAACACCTTCAACTCATATCAACCTCCTCAATAGTGATCCCAACTCAACACTGGGTGTGTTGGCCTAGGGAAATGTCCACATACTTAGAGATAAGAAACAACGGTGTCAGCATAATTCCCTTCAAGTCACATCAGACTTCCCTGAAGATGGAAGGAGGAATCAAAGTGGTTATGGTACCGTTAGGAAAGGCCTTCGAACATAAAGCTGAGAAAAAACAGTGTACAGGAACCCTCTTACAACATACAGTATCTTTGGTTAATGTGGAATCTCTATCGTAAGTGGTTGTGGCATCGTAAAGAAAATCCTTAAGCTTTTTTATATGAAACAACAGTGTACAGGAACCCGCTTAGCCCTAACATCATCCTTCGTGAATATGGAAGCAGTAACCAAATTGGACGTGAAAGCCTGACTAAAGTGCCAAACACTTATCTCTGAGACACAACACTATACAAGGAAAGACCAATGAACATAATCCTTCACAAGTAAGGAAGAATTAATGAAAAGGTTCTGGAATCTCGGGGACTCTGCCCAATCCTTATTGCTAATGAACCACTGTGTACAGGAAGACACCTTCAACTCACATCAGCCTCCTCAACACTGATCCCGATTCAATTTTGGCTCTGTAGGCCTAGGTAAAGGTCCACATACTTATAGCTAAGAAACAATGGTGTCAGGATAATGCCCTTCAAGTTACATCAGCCTTCCTGAAGATGGAAGCAGGAATCTAGGTGGTTATAGTACCATTAGGAAAAGCCTACTGAAATATACCTGAGAAACCACAGTGTACAGGAAATATATTACAACGTACAATTTTTTGTAAGTGGTTCTGGCAACATAACTACAATGCCAAAAATTTATCTGTAAGAAACAGTGTACGGGAACCCACTTAGCCCTGACATCATTAATAATGAGTATGGAAGCATTCACCAACGTGGTCGTGGAGCCTTACGAAAGTGCCAAAAACTTATCTCTGAGACACAACAGTATACAAGGAAAGACCAATGATTTCTCAACATTTGCTGCAACATGGACGGTACTGGAGGAGGTAATGCTAAGTGAAATAAGTCAAGCAGAGAAAGACAATTATCATATTTTTTCTCTCAATTATGGAACATAAGAACTAGGAAGATCGGTAAGAGAAGAAAGGGATAAAAAGGGGGGGTAATGAGAAGGGGGAATAAAGCATGGCAGATAATGGACTCTGAGATAGAAACTGATTGTTTCAGAGGGGTGAGGGGTGAGGGAATGGGAGAGGCTGGTGATGGGCATTAAGGAGGGTACGTATTGTATGGTGCACTGGGTGTTATACGCAACTAATGAATCATTGAAATTTACATCAAAAACAAGGGATATACTGTATGGTGACTAACATAAAATAATTTAAAAAACACTAAAAAAAAGAAAATAGGGGGTTATGAATCACCAAAGGCACGCATACATATATCTAAGAAACAACAGTGTATAGGAAAGAACCCCTTACAATGGATATCAGCATTCACGCATATGGAAATATGATCCAAGGTGGAGGTGGAATTAGAGGGAAAGGACCACATACATATCCCAAGACAATACCACTTTAGAGAATAGCATTAACAATTAACATCATCTTTCATGAATATGGAAACATTAATGAAAAGTTTTTATTTTTTATTTTTATTTTTTAAAGATTTTATTTATTTATTTGACAGAGATAGAGACAACCAGCGAGAGAGGGAACACAAGTAGGGGGAGTGGGAGAGGAAGAAGCAGGCTCATAGCAGAGGAGCCTGATGTGGGGCTCGATCCCATAACGCCAGGATCACGCCCAGAGCCGAAGGCAGACGCTTAACCGCTGTGCTACCCAGGCGCCCCTAATGAAAAGTTTGTAAATCTTGAGGACCGTGCCCCAACCTTTTGGTAATATACCACCGTATACAGGAAAACACCTTCAACTAATATCAGCCTCCTCAACACTGATCCCTATTCAAGATTGGGTGTGTACGCCTAGGGAAAGGTCCACATAATTATAGCTAAGCAACAACAGTGTCAGGATAATGCCTTTCAAGTCACATCAGCCTTCCTAAAGACGAAAGCATCGGTCAAGGTCACTAGGGTACCCTCTGGTAAGGCCTACGAACATAAAGCTGAGAAACAACAGTGTACAGGAGCCATCTTACAACGTACAATATCTTTGGTTAATGTGGCATCCTTATCGTAAATGGTTGTGGCAATGTAATGAAAAGGCCATAAACTTATCTGTAAGAAACAACAGTGTACGGGAACCCACTTAGCCCTAATATCAAAATTCATGAATATGGAAGCATTAACCAAAATGGTTGTGGAAGCCTGACAAGAGTGCCAAAAACTTATCTCTGAGACGCAACACTATACAAGGAAAGACCAATGAACATCATCTTTCAAGAGTAAGGAAGATTTTACCATAGTGGTCTTGAAACATGAAATTTGTGCCCCATTCTTGTACGTAATAGATAGCAGTGTCTTTGAACCGTCCTCCAATTAAAGCAACCTCCTGCATAGGGATCCCTTCGCAAAATTGTGTTGCAGTCCTAGGGAAATGACCACACCCTTCTCTCTAGGAAACAACAGTGTCAGGATAATGTCTACCAATAATATCACTGATTAGAAATAGGGAAGCATGACTCAAAGTGGTTGTCGAAGCTTTAGGAAAGGTCTAAGTACATATCTGTAAGAAACAACAGTGTATAGGGACTGCCCTCAGCTAAAATCACCCTCATGATTATACAATCCTTCAGAAAATAGGGTGTGTATGAATCACCAAACCGCATACATATATCTAAGAAAAAACCGTGTAGAGGATAGAACCCTTTACAATGAACATCACCATTCACGAATATGGAAACATGAACCAAGGAGGAGGTAGAATCAGAAGAAAAGGACCACATACCTATCCCTTGACAACACCACTTTACAGAATAGCATTAACAATTAACAGCATCTTTCATGAATATGGAAGCATTAATGAACAGTTTCTTGAATCTTGAGGACTATTCCCCATCCTTATTGGTAATGAACCACCGTGTACAGGAAAACACCTTCAACTAACATCAGCCTAATCAATACTGATGCCTATTCAACATTGTGTGTGTAGGCCTAGGGAAATTTTCCCATACTTATAGCTAAGAAACAATGGTGTGAGGATAATGCCCTTCAAATCACATCAGCCTTCTGAAGATGGAAGCATGAATCAAGGTGGTTATGGTTCCATTGGGTAAGTCCTCCGAACATATAACTGAGAAACAACAGTGTACAGGAACCATCTTACAACATACAATATATTTGGTTAATGTGGACTCCCTATCATAAGTGATTGCAGCAACCTAACCAAAGTGCCATAAACTTATAGGTAAGAAAGAACATTGTACAGGAACCCACTTACCCATAATATCATCATTCATGAATATGGAAGCATTCATCAAATTGGTCACGGACACCTGATGAAAATGAAAAACACTTATCTCTGAGACACAACACTATACAAGGAAAGACACAACACTATACATGGCTGCCATTTGGGACTCCAGAAAGCACTCTGAGACGGGGAAACCTCAGGGAACACCTGACCCAAGCCCAGACGAAACCAATTCCAGCAGATTCCTGGCCCCTAAACACTGTGCCAACAGTCTCCCCAACCCACTCTCCTCAGACCCGATAGGGTCGCAGAGCCAGCCGATTGAGATTTCCATCCTCCTAGGGCCTGACATTAACATTAGGTTGGGTTCTCAGGGTTTCACTCCTAGAGACACAGCACAAAGATATAGGTATTGGGGAAGCCTGAGCCCGATTGGGGCCAAAGCATGCCACACAGAAAGAAAAGAGTGCCATCTGGGACTCTAGAGGCTATTAGGAGCAGGAGAAATCTGCATATCCCACACAGTCAATCCCGTCCAGCTCCCGCATTCAGGAGACCCTTGGATGAAAACCCTGAGCCTTCCTTTCTCCACAACCCACCTACTCAAATCAGGACACGGCAATGCTGAGTTCAAAACCAAGATATGGTCTTTCCCATGCTCCTGAGCCCTAAGCCAAATGCTCCGTTGGGTTCCCAGAGACCATTCCAGGAGCCAAGCACCAAACACACAGGGACTGGGGAAACCTGAGCCACATTGGTGAATCAGCATGCCACAGAGAGGGAAACCGTACCATTTGGACCTGCAGAGGAAGAGAAATAAGAATGCCTACCTGATCCAATCCCAGCGAGACACCACTTCCACAGACCCCCTGTGGGCAACTCCTGTGTCTGACATTCAACCCAAAGCACACCCTCCTCTTAGGCCCCTGGAATCTCACATCGGATGGCTCATCTGAACAGCCATACACCTAGACCCGTGCCCTTACTACACGTTGAGTAGTGTGAGGTCCATTCCGAGACATCTAGCTCCAAGGACCAGGGAATGGGGACTGCTGAGCAATGTCAGGACACAAAGCCTGCCACACAGAAGGAAAGGTTGTCATCTGGGACTCCAGAAAGCACTCTGAGAAGGAGAAACCTCAGGGAACACCTGACCAAAGCAAAGAGAAAATCACTTCCAGTGGATTCCTGACCCCTAAACACTGTGCCGACAGTCTCTCCAGCCCACTCTCCTGAGCCTCAACAGGGTGGCAGAGCCAGTCGATTGGGCTTTGCAGCCTCCTAGGGCGTGACACTCACCATAGCTTGGGTACTCAGGGGTCCACTCCTAGAGAGATGGCACAAAGATAGGGATTTGGGAAACCTGAGCCCTATCTGAGGCCTCAGCATGCCACACAGAAAGAAAACGTACCATCTGGGATGCAGAGGTATTCGGGGGCTGAAAAATCTGCATATCCCACTGAATCAATTCTAGCTGGCTCCCGCATTCAGGGTCCCCTTGGACGAAAACCCTGAGCCTTCCCTTCTCCACAACCCACCTACTCAAATCAGGACACAGCAATGGTGAGCTCAAAACCAGGAGATGGTCCCTCCCAGGCTCCTGAGCCCTAAGCCAAATGTTCCGTTGGCTTCCAAGAGGTCTTTCCAGGAGGCAAACACACAGCGACTGGGGAAACCTGAGTCATACCTGCAAATCAGCATGCCATGCAGATGGAAACTGTGCCATTTGGACCCACAGAAGGAATGCAGAGCAGAAGTTATGAATTCCCAGCTGTTCCAAACCCAACGAACCCCACATTCAAAGCCCCCCTGCCTGCAACTGCTGTGTTTCAGATGCAACCCAAATCATGCCCTACTCTTGGCCCCTGGAAGGTCGCATCTGCTGGCTGATCTTTAGGGTCATGCCCCTAGACCCACGCCTTAATTCTAGTTTGGGGTCTGTTAGGTTTATTCCCATACGCCTGACTCCAAAGCACAGGGATCAGGTACCACTGAGCAATGTTAGGCAGTAGCCTGCCACACAGAACTAAAATATGCCATTTGGGACTCCAGAAAGTTTTGCCAGAAGAAACCTAAGTGAACACCTGACCTAAGCCCAGCGAATCTCCACTTTCAGCGGAACTCTAGGCCCTCATCCGTGACACTGGCACTCTCCTCAGCCCCCAGGTCAGTTTGTTTAGAGCCGGTCAATCGGGCTTTCCATCCTCCCCTCCATGACAGTAATCATAGGTTGGATTCTGAGTAGTCCACTCCCAGAGGTCTGCCTCCAAAGATACGGAGATGAAGAAGCCTGAGTCATACCTAAGGCCTCAGTATGCCACCCAAAGCGAAACCGTTTTATTTGGGACTCCAGAAAGGAGGTCGAGGGGGAGAAATCCTAATTACTTCTGTACTTGATTACCTCGATCCCCCACATTCACTGGCTCATGGGCACAAACCCACTGCTTCACACTCACCCCAATCCATGCCATCAATCCCCGCCCCCACCGTGGAAATTCTGGACACATCCACCCTATTGGAACTCTCATTCTCCTATGCCTTACCCCTAACCCTAGATTTGGTGTGAGAGGTCCATTCTGAAAAGGCTGGAGTGGGAGACATGGATCCTGAGGGCGGACCTGTGGCCCCCCTCCAAGGCCGGGCATCATCCTTGCCTCACAGGGGATCCATGAAAGTGCTCTATCAGATGACTGATGGGGCTCCCTCCTGAAGAACTCAGACACAGAAAGGCAATTACAGATGCTCACATGTACATACAACATGGGGAAAGAAATTACTGAACACATAGATATGGAGAATAGATTTGTGGGTGCCTGATTCAGAGGAGGATGGGAAGGGTGAAGGTGGTCAAAGATACAGGTTTGTGTGTTAAAATCCGACAGCCATGGAATGTTCTGTGCAGCATGGAGACTAAAGTGAACCCCGCAGGATGGGGTACAGGTTCCCCAGCTCTTTGAAAGTACAGTACTCCTAGGAAACCTTTCAGAGCAGAAAGGGTGTAAAGAAGGAATGACCATTAATTAATATGGAAAAATTAGTGACCATGCTCAGACTCCTAAATTTACTTATTGTTGGCATTTCTCAGGACCCAGGACACAATTCCTAATGGATGCCGAAAATAAATGGAGAGAAAGCACAGCAGATGCTCACAAACAGAATTCAAAGCGCTGGTGGCTAGACACGGAGAGCGGTTTACAGGAAGGAGCTGGTTACGGTGCACACTGCGTCTGTCGTGCTTCTCCCCAAACAGATGCTGAATGCAAAGCTCACCGTTCAACTATTTTCATAAGGAACATCCTCTTCAGGTTTCTTCCCATTAGTGAAACCAGGTGATAACGGAGATCTTTCCAAAAAGCCAAGTGTCTTCCCATGAACTTTTAAAAAATGGGGAATACTTATACTTCACCGTTGCTGAGGGAGGAGATGTGAAAGCTTCTCCTGGAAACAAACCTCAGCAGATCCACCCAGAAAGGCACCTTCCTCAGCATGCCGAACGCGGACTACCTCCTACCCCCAGATACCTTCTCCTTCCCCTCGCTCAGGACAACCCACAACAGCTGGGAGCTACCCCAGTTCCTCCTTTCTCCCATCCTCAATATCTAAGCTGTCGGCAAATCCTGTGAGCTCCATCTTCAAGACGTACCCACCGTAGGACTCACCACTCCTTTCAAGGCCCCCTGTCTGGACCACACTGGAGCCCATCTCTTGCCTGAGTTCCTGGAAAAGAGTCATCATTGACCTCCCTTGCCCAACCTCAACCCTCTGTCATCTGCTCTCAACCCTGCAGCCAGGATGACCCAGTGAAACAGGGTCCCATGGGGTCACAGCCCTGCTATGGCTTTCTGTCACTCTGTCACCTTGATGATGCAAGTCCTAAGCTGTCGCCTGTGGTCACAGGGCCATCTTGTAGCTCATGGATGCACCTGGTATGCTCCTTCCCTGGGGCCTTTGCACATGCTTTCCATTCTGTTTAGAATGCTCTTCATGTGATATCACTGACCTTCCCTAGATCTTGACTCAAGCATCACCCTCCTAGTGAAGTACCACCTGACCCCTATGTGAATACCAAACACCATCCCCACCTTCCCTTCAGCACCCCCAGTCCTGTCTCCTCCTTTATATTTCCATAGCACTTATTTTAATCTCCAGTTCATCTTGGCAGGGAAGAAACTGAGGCATCAACTGATGGCTTCATCACCTACTGCTCCCAATTTCCTGGTCCAAAGTCCAGGGGAAAAGGTGCCCCAGGACTCTTACACAGCCAGGATGCCCGGGACGAGGGGGTCCATCCACCTCCTGCACCCTGAACACCATCAGGTAAGGGAGCCATATGAGGAATTCACCTGTACACGAAACCTGAAACCAGAAACCTTCCTCGATGACAGGTGAGCACACACATTCACTCCTCTTCCCTGAGGTGCTCATCCAAGAAACCTGAGCAGAGATGCTGCCCAGAGCCCAAATATCCCTCTGGCCAAAATCCTGGGAAACAGACATCTGATCTCAGCACCCTGCCAGGCTTGGATCCGCTCAGTGAGTCCTAAGACCCAGAGACTTCTTTCCACTCCAGCTCAATCCTTCTCACAGAGAAGCAAACTCCAGCCTCACAAACGTGCTCATCATTAGCTCTGGAATTCCCTGGGTTGTGTCTACACCGGCCCACACAGTGGTCCCATGCAGAACACTCCACAAATGTCCTAGGTTTACAAGCCACTTTCAAGCTGCCCTTAGAAAGGCAGAAACTGGCCCAATTAGGCAGACCAGCCAAGTGTCTCGATGTGCTGCAAACTCGGACAACATCCTCCCTGAACACCAATGCTTCCGAGTCCAAGCGTCCAAACTTCGCTCACTGGGCACTGAGAACCATGTAAGCATGAACACTGCTCTTTCGATTCACTGACCTCCCAGGCCTTCCAATCAGAACCAAGCTCCAGTCACCACTCTATTTTCCCTTCAGAGAGAGAGGTCAAATGATGGAATAAAACACTCCCTGTGTACAGCACACTTTTATCCACATAGAATTCCTTGGTCTTTCTCATTCGGGCAGCCCTACAAGACCCACACCAATGAGAGATACCACAAGTTCAATCATCACGTATATATTTGACCTTGTGTTCTTTCTTTTGATAATTTTATTTCAAAGTCAATGTCTCTCTTGCTTCTTAAAATAATAATAATAATTAATAATCATGATAATGATGATGATGATATGGTCACCTAAGGATTTGGATCTCCATTGCCCGATGGCATGGCTCTTGTCCAGATAAGGATGAAGACAAAACCTCAGCCCATAAAGCAAAGCCCACAACCTCAGGGATCCCGACACGCCTCATGGGTGAAGAGTTCCGATGCTACATGGACGTGTCTGAGTCCAAATGATACAGGCAAACTCCAGCATTCATTCTGTTTTCTTCATTAATTCCCCAGCTCAAGTCGCAAGTGACTCACCGGGTCAAGCTTCCAGAGCCCTGGATGGGTCTCCAGGTAAGCACCCCCACCCCGGGGGGACATGAACACCAACAAAGGATTCTTTTAATATTTCACAAGACTGTTTTCCCATTCTTTAATTAAACTGGGAAATAAAAACGCACAGATAGCCCCTTCTACTAGCCAGTCCGATTCACTTCACTGGTCGATATAAGAGCAGGAAATAAAAGAGTTACGGATTTTCTGAGGACCCATCATGTCCACCACTTCAGGTTTGAAACTTCACACACATGCAAGGAAAGAAGCTCCAGCAAACATCTCGGCCTGGCAACTCTGACTGCCTGAATTGGAGTGACAGGGACAAACGATGATTCTGTGTGTGCTGGCTGAGGCTGGTGGCCCTGAAGAAGGGACTCGGCCAGCTCTCCACCTGTGCCTCAACTGTCCTCAGCCAGGAACCAGCTCACAGCCCTCACCTGTCACAACGTTCACATGGGAGACCACAGCCACCCCAGGAGCGCGCCCTGCCCATACCCTGCTGCAGAATGCACTCAGCTCTCCTCTGGGACCCGTCACCTCTACCCAGACCTGGAACCCCCATCTGCTGCAAAGCTCCAGGATTCCCCCTCTTCTTCCACAATTACACTGGCCCAAGGCTTTCCTGAGAAAGGGAGAAGGCTACCTAATGAATGGTTCACACCTTCTTTCCCTTTCTTTCATATTTATCTCCACTTACCTTCCTACCTGTGCAAACTGTTAAGTGATGTATGCATGGAACATGAACGTGTTCTGAGATCTCAATCTTTCATTGCAGCCTTCTCAGGCCTCCTTATGCAATAAAATACCATATCCCTAGGACAGGGAGTTTTAAAATTATTATTTACAGAATAATAGAGCCCAAATCACCTCGTTTTTAGTTGCTCTTCAATAGGCAGAACAGTTTCTGTGTAAAAAGACTTTCCACAGATATGACCTCCCATCAATTTCTTTATTTTCTTTTTTAAATTTTTTTTTATTATGTTATGTTAGTCACCATACACTACATCCTTAGTTTTTGATGTAGTGTTCCATGATTCATTGTTTGCGTACAACACCCAGGGCTCCATGCAATACGTGCCCTCCTTAATACCCATCACCGGCCTATCCCAATCCCCCACCAAACCCCTCTGAAGCCCTCAGTTTGTTTCCCAGAGTCCATAGTCTGTCGTGGTTCATTCCCCCTTCTGTTTACCCCACCCTTCATTCTTCCCTTCCTTCTCCTACTGAGCTCCCTGCTATTTCTCCTGTTCCATGAATGAGTGAATCCGTATCAAAATTGCCTTTCTCTGCTTGACTTATTTCACCTTCCAGCAATCTCATAAGGAGGAAACAGAAACTCTGTGGGATAACCTGACTCACCGGCGTCAAGCAAGTAGTTCCAGAACTCAGCCCAGGGCTCCCGTCACCAGGCCCCTTGAAGCCACCAGCATGACTCTATCCAAAAGAATTCCCAAAGACTCTCCTTCTGACTGCACCACCAAAGAAATGACAGAGAGAATATGGCACCTCAAAATATTGAGTTGATACATCTAGTAAAGCTAGATAGTCAAGCTTAACTTTTAAACAGGAAAAGGCTGCTTTAAATAATTTTGAATTTTCCCTCGACCCTCATTGTAATTCTTGGGATGAAAAGACTAATCAGTGATGAAACATCACCTTTGACAAATGACAAGACATCATCCATATCTGTATCTGACGACAAAAAGCCATCTAACCCTAAATGGTGGCCACTCACCCATATCGTAGGCCCAACTGAATAAACACTGTTAGATGTATATCTTAAAAATACACAAAGAGTAAATCTAACCTTCCCTTTCTAATGAAAGAGTGTTTCTAGGAAACAGCTGTTCAAAATACATTCATAAGCAGTCAATGAACAGAGAAAATGGGATCCCCTGCAAAGTGCTCTAAGTTCAGAAACTAAGTACCTCCTTCACCAAATTCAGAACACTGACACTATTACTAAAGTTTTACTTCATGGCTCAACTAGAGAAAAGAGAAAAGCCCAGGAGATAGTGGGTTAATGAGAGGTGTTACCTCCAGTCCTGACGTGGATATGACATTTCTCCAAATGGAACTGCCGCTTTCTCTGAATGCTGGTGTCCTGTGTCAAGCTGCCTCACTGACTCAGATGCAGATGTTCAAAACCTCGGGTCTCACGGAGCCAGAGAAGAGAAGTGTTGTCAGGTGGGGAGAAGGCGGCTCCTCGGACCTAAAGCCAGCATGCCTGCTGCAGTTTCTGGGAGAAGGGAAACACAGACTTGTCTTTTAGTAGTAATTATCTTCCAGCCCATTGCCACCATTCCCAGGGAACAGGCAGCACAATGCTGAAGTTGGGTAACGGCTCTGGGGTTTCCTAGTGCCACACATGTGCCTGAAGGAACAGGGAACACCCTGCTGAACTTGGGGAACTGCTCAAGGTCCATTACCTGCACTGTGTCAGGGGACAGGGGCACCGCACTGAAGTTGGGGACCGTGCGGTCCTTACTCTCGCTCTTGCTGGGGAACAAGTGAAACCCTGGAATGTCTGTGACCAATACCACAAAAGCTCTGCTGAGCAGGTGCCCTGGAGTCCATGGGTTTGCTATGTAAGGCCAGTTGACAGAGAGTAGGCAGAAGAGACTATCAAGGGAAAAAGAAAACTCAACTGAATCTCCAAATGAACTCCCTCCACATGCCCTTCCAGAACCCCACCTCTCACCTGGGGTGCCCCTACTCCCAGACCATGCCCCACAAGGCACACAGCATGCATTCACTCAGCCAGGAACTCCACACTTTGAATCTCTCAGAGCTCCCCTTCCCTGGTTCCCAGTCTGCATCTTAGGTCTGCTCTGGGTTTGCCCCCCGAGACGTAGCTCCACCCCCATGGGGTGATTGGTTTGGGAGTGTGCGGTTTCCATCCCCTTGAATGCGGGGCAACCGGCCCCATGACTCACAACTCTGGGAGTGCAAGGGGTCCAAGACCTGCCTCCTTGGCTCAATGCCCAGCGCAGGCATGACTGTGATCACGGGCAGGGCCCCAAGCGCGCGCGCGCGCGCGCGCGCACACACACACACACACACACACACACACACACACACACACACACACACACACACACACACTGCCCCTTCCGCGGACCCCTCTAGCTGCAGAACACCCTCAGAGCCCTGCCCCTTCCCTTCTGCACCAACCCTTCCTACAGGTGTGTGCCTGGATTCTGGCTAGGTCAGCTGCTCTCAGACTGTTCCAGCTTTGGGCTTTAGGAAATGGCAATGCTTTCATGCATGTCCAAGGCAATTTTAAGCCCCAAAAGGAATGCTCCAAGCGGGAATAGCTTTGCCTTCTTGTCTCACCCATGGAGTGGATAGTGCTTCTCAGACCTTCAAAGCATCCTTCTAGGATGAGCCCATTTGTGCTGGAATCTATATACACATGCTTGGTTCTGCAGGGTAGGGGCCAGGAGGAACAGCCGGCCTTCTGTGCTGTCACGGTTGTGAACCAGGAACATTTATTTTTCACTTGAAAAGAAAACATAGTGTTATTGTCAACACTAAAGGAAGGAACATTTTAAAACATTTTAGAGAGAAATGAAGAGAGTTTTATTCAAACCCAAGTCAGGTCAGATGCCTGGGAGACACAGTCTTCACAAAGAAGGGAGTGCTCCAGGGAAGGAACATTTAGGGCAGGGTTATATATTTGTTCTGTTTTGTGTTAGGTAAAGTTACCCATCACGATGAGGCAGAAGATTCCAGAAAGTGACAGACTTTTCTTATCTTTTCAGTATGTACAAGTCGGTATGACTTTAATCTTACGGGGGACAGAGAGGTTCTTTTGTGTTCTCACCTTGATGTTGGCAAGGGCATTTTTTAGTTCTCTTTTTTCTTTTTGAAACAGATGGACAATATGTGCTGGGGGCAGAAATAGGGCCCATGCTTTGAGGGTTTGCCCGGTCATTTTGAGCTGGGTGAAATGATAAAGGAGGGTTTCCCTAGGAGGTCAAGATCAGGGCCCACAGATGGTATGAGATAAAAATTACTCTTATCCTTATCACCACTACCAAATGGAGGAGCTTGAGATGAAAGCACCTTCCCCATAGCTCAGAGACATCAAAAGGACCCCTACAGAAGGTTACCTGCTCCATGGTCAACACAGGTAACAGAGGCGTTTACGGTCTCTGGACTCCTCCCTTGTCCTGCCCAAATCTCTGAAGCATAGAGATCATTTACAGTCAGAATTTTAGACATCTTAGAGATGTCTGGCACCATTCCCTTGGACTACAGAATACAACAGAATAGCTCACTGTCACAATACGAAAGTGCCCCTGGATACACTAAGTTCTTTCTCCGCAACTTTTGCCTCATGGAAATCGTAATCCTAACATAGAAACACTGCGATAGTTGGGAAGTAAATAATCAGAGGTAAGGGAATATTTTAGCAATCTTTAGAGGCATTGTCTCACTCTGTAGAAGAGGCTGAGTGTTTTCAAATAGTCTTTCCAACCTTTCCACCAAGAGCTTCCATCAATTAAAAAAGGATAGTTCTTTCAGGCACTTTAATATCAGAAAAATAGTATAGTATCTCTATTCTAAGGGATCTTTAAGTCTCTTACTCAAAGGTCCTCCACTGAGATAATTATCTTCATGGTCATGATGGGCAGAGGTGAAAAGGCAGCCGAATTCGTTCCATTTGGCCACACAACAAGAAAATCCTAATACTTCCTAGGTTTCCAGATCAACAAGACCAGAGGTAAGAGCGAAATGGTACCCTGTATGGAAGAACAAGGGTTTTGGAGTCAGTTTGGAGATCCCACTTAGGTTTCTGACACTAAAATCCTCTGTAATTCATATAATCTCTGAGCCCTTGTCTATCCATCTAGGAAATGGGACTCATTCTATATACACCCTAGTTGAGAAGTTTAAGAGGGAGAATGCTAAACAGAGCCACTATGCAATCTCCCAAGAGCAGGTGCTCAGGAGCCATAATTACCATTGGGTCTATTTCTTTTCCAGAGAAAAGAACACATGGTGAAACCGTTTTTTGAAAAGATGACTCACAAGATGATTTTTAAACCTTAAGGAAGGTCAAGAAGCTGCTATTGTGTCGTAATTCTCTCAGAAATCATGTTGATAGACTGGTGGGGACAATAGCACCATCATCACTAGGAGAGGGGAGCTCCCATCTCCATATGGCTATGTTGACTCCCTTAACTCAATGCCACCAAGAAGGAAAGCTGGAGGGAGGTGGTGGTGGGCCCAGGCCAAGGCTGTCAGGTGTGGCTGGCACATGCAGAACTCTGATAGGAGGCTTAACTCCTATGTTAGGATAGTCAGTGTTCTTCAGAGACAAAGGGCCATTGTGTGTGAGCCCTGATGTAGAAAAGGTGGCAAATATCCACTGCGATCCCCTCTCTGACCCTTAAGATATGCAGCAAAGTTACATTGAATTTTTAAACATAGAGGGACTGCCTGGTCTTCTTTTGATGAGGACTAGGGCTCTATTCCTTGGAGGCCTAAGAATAGAATCTAGTTATTTTCAGTATTTTAAAATGTAGACATGATTCATGGTCCAACATATCATCTGTTTGGGTAAATAGTCTATGACCGCTGGAAAATAATGTATTCTGCACTTATTATCGAATGTTCCATAGACGTCAATTAGGTCACATTTGTGACCGAGTTTTGTCTGCTCTATCAAATATTAAGAAAGGCATATTAAAATTTCCAAACAAAATTTCCAAAGAAAAGGAGGAAAGCCATTAGAAAAGGTTGTGTGAACACGAAAAGAAAGTGCCATCAGTCAGTTCAGAGAACCAAGTTTGGGTAGAGAGACGGCAACATTGATCAGTGAAGAGAGCAGGGTTTCCCATTACATGTGTTGAACCTTAAGGGAACTGCCATAGATTTGAAAGAGCACCATCTAGAGACAACATTCCAAATCATATCTACGTTCATGAGGATGGGTGTATGTTCCAAAAGTGTGTATGAAAATGTAAGGAACATGCTGTATGCTCAGGTAAGGACACCCTTGGGAAAAGATCTTCCAATTCACATCTTCTGTAATGAAGAAGAAGTACTTGCAGAAGTGCAAGTGAAAGCAGAAGGAGAGGTCCTATCTAAGTAGTTGTGAGAACCAACTCAGTGTTGATAGAAGGCAACATCAAACCAACATCAGGACCAATGAACACACCCAAGTTTTCCAAAAAGTGTGATGAACCTTAAGGGCAATTTTCACAAATCTCAGTCAGAACACCGAATAGACACCATTGTCCAAGTCAAATCTTCTCTTAGGAAGGTGGCAAGTTTTTCAAAAGTGTCCATGAATGCATAAGTAAGGTGTCACCTGCTTTACGCTAGGAGAGAACACTCTATATAAAAGCATCTTGCACCTCACATCTGGTGTCATGGATTGGGAGCATTGTGCAAAATGGGGTCTGCAAGCATCAAGATAATGCCCTTTGTTTAACTACTTAAGAACACTACACAGAAAGCATCTCTCAACTCACATCTGTCATGAGGAGGAAAGCCGTTTGAAAAGGTTTTGTGAAAAGGAAAAGAAAGTGCCATTATTTAATTCAGCGAACCAAGTTTGTGCAGAGAGACAGCAACATCGATTAGTGAAGGCACCAGTGTTTCCCAGTATGTGTGTTGAACATTAATTAAACTGCCATAGACGTAACTCTCAGTAAGAAGAGGGTATGGAAAGGGTCCTCCGAATCCTAACGTCTGTCACGATGATGGATGCGTGTTTCCGAGTGGGAATAAAAGCATAAGGAAAGGACCATTAACCAGTCTTTAAGAAAGAACAATGTGGCAGGATACAAAATCAATGCTCAGAAATCAGTTGCATTTCTATAAACAAATAATGCGACTGAAGAAAGAGAAATTAGGGAATCCATCCCATTTGCAAGAGCACCAAAAACCATATGTTACCTTTGCATTAAGTTAACCGAGACTTAAAGGATCTGTATTCTAAAACTACAAATCACTCTTGAAAGACATTGAGGAAGACAAGAAAAGATGGAATAATATTCCATGCTCATGGATAAGAACTAACATAGTTAAAATGTCCATGCTATCCAGAGCAATCTACACATTCAATGCTATCCTGATCAAAATACCGATGACATTTTTCAAAGAACTGGAACAAATAGTCCTTAAATTTGTATGGAACCAGAAAAGGCCCCAAATCTCCAAGGAACTGTTGATAAGGAAAAACAAAGCTGAGGGCATCATAATGCCGGATTTCGAGCTGTACTACAAAGCTGTGATCACAAAGACAGCATGTACAAGAACAGACACATAGACCAATGGAACAGAATAGAGAACCCAGAAATGGACCTTCAGCTCTTTGGGCAACTAATCTTTGATAAAGCAGGAAAAAACATCCGGTGGGAAAAAGACAGTCTCTTCAATAAATGGCGCTGGGAAAATTGGACAGCTACATGCAAAAGAATGAAACATGACCACTCACTCACACCATACACAAAAATAAACTCCAAATGGATGAAAGACCTCGAAGTGAGACAGGAATCCATCAAAATCCTAGAGGAGAACATAGGCAGCAACCTCCACAACATCGGCCCAAGTAAACTTTTTCATGACACACATCCAAAGGCAAGACAGACAGAAGATAAAACGAATTTGTGGGGCTTCATCAAGACAAAAAGCTTCTGCACTGCCAAGGAAACAGTAAAAAAAAACTAAGCACCAGCCCACGGAATGGGAGAATTTATTTGTAAATGACATTATAGATAAAAGACTGGTATTCAAGATCTACAAAGAACTCCTCAAACTCAAGAAAAAAATAAGCAAATTATAATATGGGCAGAAGATGTGAACAGACACTTTTCCAATGAAGATGTACAAATGGCTAACAGACACATGAAAAAATGTTCAAAATCATTAGCCATCAGGGAAATTCAAATCAAAACCACACTGAGATAATACCTTATGCCAGTTAGAATGGCAAAAATTGACAAGGCAAGAAACAACAATTGTTGGAGAGGATGTGGAGAAAGGGGATCCCTCCCACTCTGTTGGTGGGAATGCAAGTTGGTATAGCCACTCTGGAAAACAGTGTGGAGGTCCCTTAAAAAGTTAAAAAGTGAGCTACCCTATGATCCAGCCATTGCACTACTGGGTATTTACCTCAAAGATACAGACGTGGTGAAGAGAAGGGCCATATGCACCCCAATGTTCATAGCAGCAATGTCCACAATAGCTAAATCGTGGAAGGAACCGACATGCCCTTCAAGAGATGACTGGAGTAAGAAGTTGTGGTCCATATATACAATGGCATATTACTCAGGTAACAGAAAGAAAGAGTTCTCAACATTTGCTGCAACATGGACGGCACTGGAGGAGATAACCCTAAGTGAAATAAGTCAAGCAGAGAAAGACAATTATCATATGATTTCTCTCATCTATGGAACATACGACCTCGGAAGATCGGTAGGGGAAGAAAGGGATAAAGAAAGGGGGGTAATCAGAAGGGGGAATGAAGCATGAGAGACCATGGGCTCTGAGAAACAAACTGAGGGCTTCAGAGAGGATTGCGGTGGGGGATTGGGATAGACTGGTGATGGGTAGTAAGGAGGGCACGTATTGCATGGTGCCTTGGGTGTCATACGCAACTAATGAATCATCGAACTTTACATTGGAAACCCGGGATGTACTGTATGGTGACTAACATAATATTAAAAAAAAACTTAAAAAAAAATTGTATCAAAGCCATCTTTCAACTCATGTCTACGACTCACCCTGCCTCCCCACCGACATCGGGCCCGCTGGTGCGTCGCTGGTCATTCAGGGTGGGAGAACGGGCAGAGCCCTCAAGACTCCGGTGAATTTTGAAGGCCATCTGCGCCAAAACACTGGGGCCCACGCTGGAGCTTGCCAGCACCCTCACCTCGGCCCGCCCCTCCGCTCTGCGCTCTCCGCACAGCTGGCGGATCGGGCCTGCCAGCCTCCTGGGGGCTAACTCTAACCCTAGGTCGGCCCAAGAGAGGGGCCCCTCCAAAGGGGCCTGCTGCCACAACGCCAGGGATTGGGGACCCCCGAGCCACAGCACCAGACTCACCCTGCCGCACCGCTGGCACACGAGCCGCTAGGGGTACCGCCGTTCATTCAGGGCGGGAGAACGGGCAATGCTCACCATGCCCACGGCGACTTTCAAAGGCCCCCGGCACCAAAACGCTGGGGCCCACGCTCCGGTTTGCCAGCACGTTCACCTGGGCCTGTGCTCCACTTGGCGCACAGCCGGCGGTTCGGGCCTGCCAGCCTCCTGGGGGCTAACCCTGACCCTAGGTTGGCCCCCGAGAGGCCCCTCCCAAGGGGCCTGGCACCACAATGCCAGGGATTGGGGACCCCAGAGCCCCAGAGCGGGACTCACCCTGCTGCCCCTCCGCCACCCAAGCCACTAGGGGTGCCGCCGGTCATTCAGGGCGGGAGAAAGGGCAGGGCCCTCCGAGCCGCCCCCGACCTTCGAAGGCACCCGCACAAACAAGCTTGGGCTATTGCTCAGGCTCCCCAGCGCCCTCACCTCAGCCCAACACTCCGGGAGCCGCACAGCCGCGGATTGGGCCTGCTGGCCTCCTGGAGGCTAACCCTAACCCTAGGCCAGCCCCAGAGGGACCCATCCCAAGGAGCCTGGCGCTGCAACGCTGGGGATTGGGGACCCCCGAGCCCCAGCGCCGGACTCATCTTGCCGCCCCGCCGTCACCCGGGCCGCTAGGGGCGCTGCTGATCATTCATGGCGGGAGAACTGGCAGGGCCCTCCGAGGCCCGGCGACCTTCTAAGGCCCCCCCTGCCAAATGCTTGGGCCTACGCTTCCCTCGCCAGCGCCCTCACATCGGCTTGCCCCTCCGCTCGTGGAACAGCAGAGGGATCGGGCCTGCCGGCCTCCTGGGGGCTAAGCCTGACCCTAGGTCGGCCCCCAAGGGGCCCTTCCCAAGTGGCTTGGCGCCAAACGCAGGGGATTGGGGACCCCTGAGCTGCAGCGCCGGACTCACCCTGCCGCCAAGCCGACACCGGGCCTGCTGGGGCGTCGCCGGTCATTCACGGTGGGAGATCCGGCAGGGCCCTCAAGACTCCGGCGTCTTTCGAATGCCATCCGCGCCAAAACGCCGGGGCCGATGCTCACGCTCGACAGCGCCCTCAACTCGGCCCGCCTCTCCGCTCACCGCACAGCCGGCGGATCGGGACTTCCGGCCTCCTGGGGGCTAACTCTAACCCTAGGTCGGCCCCAGAGGGTTCCCTCCAAGGGGCCTGGCACCGCAACGCTGGGGATTGGGGATCCCCGAACCATAACGCCGGACTCACCCTGCTGCCCCGCTGCCACCCGGGCCGCTAGGGGCGCCGTCGGTCATTCAGGTCAGGAGAACGGGCAGGGCCCTCCGAGCCCCCAGTGACCTTCGAAGGCCCCCACAGCCAAAACGCTGGGGCCCACGCTCCTGCTCTCCAGTGACCTGACCTCGGCCCACCCCTCCACTCGCCGCACAGGCGGCGGATTGAGCCTGCCGCCTCCTGGAGGGTAACCCTAACCCTAGGTTTTCCCCCCGAGGGGCCCATCCTAGGGGCCTGGCGCCGCAACGCCTGGGATTGGGGATTCCGGAGCCACAGCGCTGGACTCACCATGCCGCCCCACCGCCACCTGGGCCCCTAGGGGCGCCACCAGTCATTCAGGGCAGGAGAACGGGTAAGGCCCAACTAGGCCCTGGAGACCTTCCAAGGCCCCCCGTGCCAAAACGCTGGGTACTATGCTCCCGCTCGCCAGCGCTCTCACCTCAGCCCACTCCTCCGCTCGCTGCACAGCGGCAGATCGGGCCTGCTGGCTTCCTGGGTGCTAACACATACCCTAGGTCAGTCCCTGAGGGTCCACTCCCAAGGGGCGTGGCCCCGCAAGGCCTGGGATGGGGACCCCTGAGCCCCAGCAATGTACTCAACCTGCCGCTCCGCCACCACCCAGGCCACTTGGGGCGCCGCCGGTCATTTAGGGTGGGGGAACGGGCAGGGCCCTCCGAGCCCCCAGCGACGTTCGTAGGTCCCCCGCACCAAAACGCTGAGGCCCACGCTCCCGCTCTCCAGCGCCCTCACCTCGGCCCCCCCCCCCCCCAGCTGCACAGCCGGCGGATCCAGCCTGCCAGGCTCCTCAGGGATAACCCTAACCCTAGGTGGGCCCCAGAGTGGCCTCTCCCAAGAGGCCTGGTGCCGCAACGCCAGGGATTGGGGACCCGCAAGCCGCAGCGCCGGGCTCACCCTGCCGCCCCGCCGCCACGCGGGCCGCTAGGGGCGCCGCCGGTCATTCAGGGCGGGATAACCGGTAGGGCCCTCCGAGCCCCTGGTGAAATACGAAGGCCCCCCACGCCAAAATGCTGGATACCACGCTACGGTTCGACTGCGCCCTACCACGGTCCATCCCTCCGCTCACCGCACAGCCGGCGGATCGGGTCTGCCGGCCTCCTGGGGGCTAACCTAACCTTAGGACAGTCCCCGAGGGGCCCCTCCCAAAGGGCCTGGCGCTGCAACGCTGGGGATTGGGGACCCCCGAGCCCCAGCGCCGGACTGACCCTGCCACCCCGCCGCCACCCGGGGCGCTGGGGGCGTCGCCGGTCCTTCATGGCGGGAGAACGGGCAGGGCCCTCCGAGCCCCCTGTGACCTTCGAAGGCCCCCCAAGCCAAAATGTTGGGGCCCACGCTCCCACTCGCCAGCGACCTCATCTTGGCTCACCCCTCCATTCGCCGCAGAGCCGGTGGATTGAGCCTGCCGGCCTCCTGGGGGCTAACCCTAACCCTAGGTTGGCCCCCGAGGGGCCCCTCCCAAAGGGACTGCCACGGAACGCCAGGGATTGGGGACCCCCGAGTCGCAACGCTGGACTCACCCTTCCACCCCGCCAACACCGGGCCGCTAGGGCACCACCGATCATTCAGGGTGGGAGAAGAGGCAGGGCCCTCCCTGCCCTGGTGACCTTCGAAGGCCCCCAGCGCCAAAACGCTGGGGCCCACTCTCCCGCTCGTCAGCTCCCTGATCTTTGACCGCGCCTCCGCTCGCCACAGACGGCAGATCGTGCCTGCCAGGCTCCAGGGGCTAACTTTTACCTTAGGTCGGCCCCGGAAGGGCCCCTCCCAAGGGGCCTGGAGACGCAACGCCGGGCATTGGGGACCCCTGAGCCTCAGCGCCAGATTCACCCTGCTGCCCCGCCGCCACTCAGGCCGCTAGGGGCGCCTCCAGTCATTCAGGGCGGGAGGAGGGGCAGGGCCCTTCGAGCCCCCAGCGACGTTTGAAGGCCTCCCACTTCAAAAAGCTTGGGCCCACACTCCCTCTCGCCAGCGCCCTCACCTTGGCCCGCCCCTCCGCTTGCTGCACAGCCGGCAGATCAGGCCTGCCGACCTCCTGGGGGCTAACCCTAACCCTAGGTCGACCCCCGAGGCGTCCCTCCCAAGGGACCTGGCGCCACAACGCCGGGGATTGGGGACGACCGAGCCCCAGCGTCGGACTCACCCTGCAGCCCCGCCGCCACTCAGGCCGCTAGGGGTGCTGCCTTTCATTCAGGGCGGGAGAACAGGCAGGGCCCTCCGAGGCCCCGGTGATCTTCAAAGGCCCGTTGTGCCAAAACGCCAGGGCCCACGCTTTCGCTCGCCAGCGCCTTAACCTCGGCCCGCCCCTCCGTTCGCGGCCTAGCCGGAGTATTGGGCCTGACGGCCTCCTGGGAGCTAACTCTAACCCTTGGTCGGCCCCCGAGGGGCCCCTCCTAAGGGGCCTGGCACCGAACTCAGGGGATTGGGGACCCCCGAGCTGCAGCACGGGAATCACCCTGCCGCCAAGCCCACACCGGGCCCGCTGGGGCGTCGCCGGTCATTCAGGGTTGGTAAACAGGCAGGGCCCTCGAGACTCTGGCGACTTTCGAAGGTCATCCGCACCAAAACGCTGGGTCCCAAGCTCGCGCTCACCAGCGCCCTCAACTCGGCCCGCCCCTCCGCTCACTGCAGAGTTGGTGGATCCGGCCTACCGGCCTCCTGGGGGTAACTCTAACCCTACGTTGGCCCCAGAGGGGCCCATCTGAAGGGGCCTGCCGCCACAACGCCGGGGATTGGGGACCCCCAAGCCTCAGCACCGGAATTACCCTGCCGCCCTGCCGCCACCCAGGCTGCTAGGGCTGCCGTCGTTCATTCAGGGTGGGAAAATGGGCAGGGCCCTCTGAGCCCTCCGCGACTTTCGATAGCAGCCTGTGCCAAAACGCTGGGGCCCACGCTCCCGCTCGCCAGCGCCCTCACCTCGGCCCGCCCATCCGCTCGCCGCACAGCAGCGGATTGGGCCTGCCGGCCTTCTGGGGGCTAACCCTAACCCTAGGTCGGCCCCCAAGTGGCCCCTTCCAAGGGGCCTGGCGCCACAATGCTGGGGATTTGCGACCCCCAAGCCCCAGTGCCGGACTTACCCTGCCGCCCCGCAACCACCCGGGCCGCCAGTGGCGCCACTGGTCATTCAGGGTGGAGGACCGTGCAGGGCGATCCGAGCCCCCACCGTCCTTCAAAGGGCCCCCGCGCCAAAACGCTTGGGCCCAGGCTCCCGCTCACCAGCGCCCTCACCAGGGCCCGCCCCTCCGCTCGACGCACAGTGGGCAGATAGGGCCTGCCGGCCTTCTGGGGGCTAACCCTAACCCTAGGTCAGCCCCCGAGGGGCCCCTCCCAAAGGGCCTGCACCACAAAGCCAGGGATTGGCGACCCCCGGCCCCAGCACCAGACTCACCCTGCCGCCCTGCTACCACCTGGGCCGCTAGGGGCGCCACCAGCCATTCAGGGCGGAGGAACAGGCAGGGCCCTCCGAGACCCTGGCAAACTCTGAATGCCCCTGAGTCAAAATGCTTTGGCCCATGCTCCCACTCGCCAGCGCCCTCACCTCGGCCCGCCCCTCCGCTCACTGCACAGCTGGCGGATCAGGCCTGTCAGCCTCCTGGGGGCAATCCCTAACCCTAGTTCGGCCCCCGAGGGGCCCCTCTCAAGGGGACTGGCGCTGAAGGCTGGGGATTGGGGACCCCCGAGCCTCAGCACCGAACTCACCCTGCTGCCCTGCTGGCACCAGAGCCGCTAGGGGTACCGCCATTCATTCAGGGTGGGAGAACGGGCAGGGCCCTCCGAGCCACCGACGACCTTCGAAGGCCCCCCACGCCAAAACGCTGAGACCCACGCTCCCATCGCCAGCGCCCTCACCTCAGCCCTTCCCACCGCTCACCGCAGAGCTGGCAGATCAGGCCTGCTGGCCTCCTGGGGTCTAACCCTAACCCTAACTCTAAACCTAAACCCTAAACCCTAACCTTAACCCTAACCCCTAAACCTAACCCTACCCTCAACCCTACACCTTCCCCTAAACCTACCCATAACCCGTACCCTAACCCTAACCCGTACCCTAACCCTTACCCTAACCCTAAACCGTACCCTAACCTGTACCCTAACCCGTATTCTAACCCTAACACATACCCTATCCTGTACCCTAACCCTAACACGTACCCTAATCCGTACCCTAACCCTAACCCAAACCCTTACCCTAACACTATCCCTAAACCGTCCCCTAACTCGTACCCTAACCCTAAACCCTGAACCTAACCCGTACCCTAACCCTAACCCGTACACTAACCTGTAGCCTAATACTACCCGTATACTAACCCTAACCCTAAACCCTAACCCTAACCAGTACCCTGCCTTAACCTAACCCGCAGCCTATCTCGTACCTTAACCCTTACCCTATCCCTAACCCGGACCCTAACCCATACCCTAACCCGAACCCTAACCCTAACTAGTAACTTAACCTGTACCCTAACCCATACCCTAACCCTAAACCGTACCCTAAACCTAACCCGTTCCCTAAACCGTACCCTAACCCTAACCCTAACCTAAACCTAACCCGTATCCTAACCCATACCCTAAACCACACCCAAACCCAAACCCGTACCCTATCCCTAACACAAAATGTAACCCTAACGATAACCCATACCCTAACCCTAACCCATACCCTAATCCATACCCTAACCCTAACCCGTACCCTAACCCTAATGCTAAACCGTAACCTAACCCGTACCGTAACCCTAACCCATACCCTAACCTTAACCCATATCCTAACCCTAACCTGCACCCTAAACCGTACCCTAACCCGTCCCTAAACTGTACCCTAACGCGTACCCTAACCTGTACCCTAACCCTAACCCGTACCCTAACCCTAACCCGTACACTAAACCCAAACCCTAAACCCTAACCCGTACCCTAAACCGTACCGTAACCCATAACCCCTAACCTGTAACCCCTAAAGCCAACCCTAACCCATAACCTCACCTTACCCTAACCCTAACCCCTACCCTCACCCGAACACTAACCGTAACCCGTACACTAACCCTAACCCGTACCCTAATCCGTACCCTAACCCCGGGGATTGGGTACACCTGAGCCCCACCATGGGACTCAGCCTGCCACCCCTCAGGAAACCATGCCCCTTGGGGCGCCGCAGAGTATCCCATGCAGGAGAACTAGTAGGGCCCCCCTGAGCCCCCAGCGATCCTCGGCGGCCCCCTACACCCCAACTCTGAGGCCCATGCTCATCCCGCCCCGCGCCTTCCCTTCAGCCTGCCACCAAGCTCGTCGCAGAGCCGGCAGATCAGTCCTGCCCGGTTCCTGGGGCCTAGTCCTGACCCTAGGTCGGCTAGGGAGGGCCCCTCCCCCGGGGCCCGGTGCCGCAGCCCCGGGGACTGGGGACACCTGAGCCCCACTGCAGGACAAAGCCTGCCACCCCGCAGGAAACCGTGCCCCTTGGGAGGCTGTAGAGCATTCAGGGTGGGAGAACCGGGAGGGCCCCCAGAGCCCCCGGAGAACTTCAGCGATCCCTAAGCCCCAACCTTGATGCCCATGCTCACCCCACCACGTACCCTCACCTCAACCCGTGGCAGAGCTCGCCACATAGCGGGCAGATCTGGCCTGCGGGGTTCCTGGGCCCCAACCCTAACCCTAGTTCATCTGTGGAGGGGCCCCTCCCCAGGAGCCTGGAGCCGCAGCCGCGGGGATTCGGGACACCTGAGCCCCACCGCAGGACTCAGTCTGCCACCTTGCAGGAAACCGTGCCCCTTGGGAGGCCATAGAGCATTCAGGGCGGGAGAACCAGGAGGGCCCCCCTGAGCCCCCAGCGAACTTTGGCGGCCTCCCGCACCCCAACCCTGAGGCCCACGCTCACCCTCCCCACACCCTCACCTCAGCCTGTGTAGCTCACCATACAGCCAGCAGATCGGGCCTGCGGGGCTCCTGGGGCCTAACCCTAACCCTAGGTCAGCCGCGGGTTTGGCGGCCTCCCCAGGAGCCTTACACCGCAGCCCCGGGGAATTGGGATACCTGTGCCCCGCCTCAGGACTCAGCTTGCCAGTCCACAGGAAACCGTGCCCCTTGGGGCGCTACAGAGCATACAGGGCACGAGAACTTGGGGAGGCCCCCGGAGCCCGTCCCCACCTTTGGCAACCCCCGTGCCCCAACCCTGAGGCCCATGCTCACCCTCCCCCATGGCCTCATCTCAGCCCTCCACGGAGCTCGCCGCACAGCTTGCTAGATTGGCCCTGCCGGGCCCCTGGACCCTAACCCTTACCCTAGTTTGGCCACAGAGGGGCCCCTCCCCAGGATCCTGGCGCCCAACTCCGGGGGATTGGGGACACCCAAGCCCCACCGTAGGACTCAGCCTGCAGCCCACAGGAAACTGTACCGTTTTGGGGCACAATAGAGCATTCAGGGCAAGAGAACTGGGACACCCCCTCAGAGCCCCTGCTGGTGAACCCCGACCTTTGTGAGCCCTTCCGGATCAAACCCCAAGGCTCACACTCACCCGCCCTTGTGCCCTCATCTCAGTCGGCCTGGGAGTTCTCTGAGCACTGGGCAGTTCGCACCTGCTGTCTCTTGAGGCCTAACCTAACCCTGGGTCTTCTGCTGAGGGTCCCCTCCCCGTTTGCCTGCCTCCAAGGTACCAGGCATTGGGCTCACCTCTGCACGACTAGAGGACTCAGCCTGCCCCACTGCAGGAAACTGTCCGTTTGGGGCTGCAGAAAGGATTCATAGCAGGAAAATCGGAGGGCCCCCCTCAGCCCATCCCAGGGAACCCCCACTTTCAGAGATCTCCCCGGATCCAATTAGTAGCTCCACACTGACCTTTAAACTTGCTCTCCATGGAGATCTTTTGAAATTCTCCACAATTCCAACCGATGGCATCATCCAGCTTCAGTGCCTTACCCAGCTTTAGGTCTTGAGATGGATTAAAATGGGAAGTCATTTCACTGATGACGATGTACTGGTGACCAAAGATACATGCATAAATGCTTCATATCACTTGGCTTCAGGGAAATGCAAATCTAAACCCCTATAGATGCCATATCACACGAGGCCGAATATCTAAAAATAAGAAGACATGAAACTATACATGTTGGAGAGGATGTAGAGAAACGGGAACCCTCTTACACCCCTGTGCGAATGCAGTCCGGTACAGCCACTCTGGAAAATGGTACGGAGTTTCCTCAAGACGTTATAAATAAAGCTACCCTATGTCCCAGCAATTGCACTACTGGGGATTTACCCCAAAGAGACAGAGGTAGTGAAGACGGGACACATGCACCCCAGTGTTCATAGCAGCAATATCCATAATAGACAAGCTGTGGAAAGAGTGCAGATGACCATGGACAGATGAATGGATAAAGAAGATGTGGATCATATATATAATGGAATATTACTCAGCCATCAGAAAGGATGAATACTTACCATCACACCGACCTGGGTGGAGCTGGAGGGTATTATGCTGAGTGGAATAAGCCAATGAAAGAAAGACAATGATCATATGCTTTCACTCCTATGTGGAATATCAGAAACAGGGAAGAAGACCATAGGGAGGGAAAATAGAAAGGGAAGTCATCAGAGGGAGAAAACCCATGATAGACTCTTAACTATCGCAACAAACTGATGATTGCTGGAGGAGAAGTTGGGGGGGGGGGGTAACTGGGTGAGTGGCATTAAGGAGGTCACACGATACAATGAGCACTGGGTGTTCCACACGACTGGTAATTTATTGAAGACTACATCTGAAACTAATGATGTACTGTAAGTTGGCTAATTGAATTTAAATTAAAGAATAAAAGACCTCGAATAAACAATCCTAAACATTTGTATGGAACCACTAAAGATACTGAAGAGCCAGTGCAATGTGGAAAAGAAAAACAAAGCTGGAGGACTCACAATTTCAGATTTCAGGTTATACGACAAAGCTGCAGTCATCCTAACAAGAGAGTACGGCACAAAAATAGACACAGCGACCAAAGGAACAGGATACAAGTTCAGACAGAAACCCACAATTATGTGGTCCATGAATCTTCCACAAAGCAAGCAACGATATCAAAAGGGAAAAGGACAGTCTCTACAACAAATGGTGTTGGGAAAACTAGACAGCTATGCACAAAAGAATGAAATTAGACTGCTTTCTTACACAATACAGACAAACACAAAACAGTTTCAAGACCTCAATATGAGACCTAAATCCACAAAAATTCTACAGGAGGGAAGACAGTAACTTCTTGACATGGACCATACCAACGTTTTTCTAGACTGTCTCCTGAGGCAAAGGAAATGAAAGCAAAAATAAACTATTGGGAATAGAGCAAAATAAAAAGTTTCCACATGGCAGAAGAACAATGAAAACGTAAAAATAATAAGACATCCTACTCAAAGGGAGAAGATGTTTGCAAAGATCATATGCAATAAAAGGATAGTGTCCAAAACATAGAAATGATACTACTCGACCCCCAAAAAACAAATAATTCAGTTAAAAAATAGGCAGAAGACATGAACAGACATTTCTCCAAAGAAGAAATACAAATGGCCAACAGTCCCGTGAAAAGATGTTCACCATCACCCATCATCAGGAAAATGTAAATCCAAAGGACAATGAGGTATTACCTCACACCTGTCAGAATGGCTAACATCAAAAGCACAAGAAAGAGCATGCGTTGGGAGGATGTGGATAAAGGGGAATCTTCGCGAACTGTGGGTGGGAATGCAAACTGTGGTGGCCACCGTGGAAAACAGTATGAAGGTTCCTCAAAAAATTAAATATAGAACTACCCTACGATCCAACAATCACACTACTGGTATTTGCCCAAAGACTATGAAAACAGCAACTTAAAAGGATACGTGCACCCCTATGTTTCTTGCACCATTATTTACAATATCACAATATGGAAGCAACCCAAGTGTCTGTAGAAAAACTGACAAATGAGATGATAGATGTGTGTATTCACACACACACACACACACACACACACAATGGAGTATTACTAGGCTTGAAAGAAACCTTGCCATTTGCAGCCACATGGATGGAGTTAGAGAGTATTATCCTAACTGAAATCAGTCAGTCAGGGAAAGACAAATCCCATATGATGTCACTCTTATAGGGAACTTAAAAAACAAACAAAACTAAATAAATAAAAGAGAAAAAGGAGACACACCAAAATACAAACTCTTAACAAGAGAGAACAAACGGATGGTTACCAGAGAGGAGGAGGTGGATAGAGGGATGAGTGGAATAGATGAAGCGGATTAAGAGGACACTTTTCTGGATGACGACTGAGTAATATATAGAATTACTGAATCACTCTCTTGTACACCTGAAACGAATGTAACACTGTATGTTAGCTCTACTGGAATTACAATAAATTTTTTAAAAAGATTTTTCTTTCAGGAACCTCTTTGAAAAAGCTTTTCCTCTGCAATGTGCATAAGCCCTACTTGGGAGGATTCACTCTACAATAATTATTCATTCTATAGCTCGAATTCAGATTTCACTGAGTTCTTACTGTGGATCCCAGCCCACGGGAGCCATGGTCCTTTTCTGTCCAGGCTCAGCACCTATGCCTTCAAGATTGGAAGTAGAGACACATGTCACTTCACAGTCCAGAAAGCTATTATTGTTTCTGTTTCAGTGTGAGAGAGTCACAGACTTTGGGACAGGTTTCAGAGCAGGTTTATTATGGATCCTGGATCTCTACTTCAATGTTCATTACCTGGATCCATTTGGCTAATAGGTTCCCTGTGGATGGACTTGCTTCCAAGCACATACATGGAAGATGCAAAGGTGAGTGGGCTTGGTGCGGGACAGGAAGAAGACCAAAATCAGACAAGGGTCCGACCCCTCCCCTGATCCAGGAACTGCTACAGGAGAGGGTATGGGAGGTAGAATCCATGCGAAACTCCAAGGTCACCAGCTGAACACAGGAGGCATAGGTCAAGGGATCTGGAGATGCAGGGGTTGAAGGCTGCTCTGAGCTACCTCTGGGAGGAAGGGAGGGAAGGAATGGGGACACACTGCCTGCCCCTGGCCTATGCCAGCTGCCCACCGCTCCGACACGCATCCGTCTACACAGCTGACACACAGCCTGGGCTCAGGATGGGCTGGCTCGGGTCCCTCAATCCTCAGTGGGACAGCTGGCCCCAGGGCTCAGAGACAGGCTGAGGGAGATGAGAGGGAAAGCTACCCCACCCAGGTCATCCCCTCCTTGAGCAGACAGCCCTTCAGAACTGCTAAAAAAAAAAACCCACTAACGGCGTTGAAAGACCTGCCATGGATGAACTAAGGCATAGAGATATGTAAAATAACATCCACTTTTAAGTTCAGAGCTGTCATCTCAGGAAGTGGGGAGAGCTTCCCTGAAGAAGACTGAGGGGAGGGCAGGCCATGCTGAAAAGGGAGACATGGCTCTCCTGATTGGGGACCTGCAGCCCCCTTCCAGGGCAGGACATCATCCTCGCATCACACGAGATCCATGGAAGTGTTCCATCAGGGCCAGATGTTTGTCTCGAGAAGGCTACCCTGGCATCGGACTGCACAGGGCACCAGGGACGAGGGTCAGATGGAGGACGGACAATACCCCGGAGGTCATGGGGCAAGAGCAGAGGCACACGACCTTGAAGATGATGATGAAAAGCAGGAGGTGGCAGCATGGAGCCGGCCCAAAAGTGCCATGGGAGCAGTGCCCACAGCTACACTGACTGGGGGCCTTCTGTGCCAGGAGTGGCTGACTTCAGTGGGCTCCAGACTAGTCCTGACCACAAGTCTAGGAAGTGTGCACCACCCCCGGCCTCCTCTCCCCTTGCAGCTGCTAGGAATCACGGTCACAGACCCTGGTCGGCTTTCGTGGAAACCAAGCAGTGGCTCCCCCGCATGCTGCACCTCTGGTGGTGGTCCAGTGCGACCCTCGTGCCTGGCCAGACACTGATGTCTACCTGTCTCCACACAAATCCACAGACAGGAGGGTGTCCCTGAATTCCACAGCACCTGATGAAACAGATCCACGGAACCCAACACCCAGTGGGTCACTCGGGACCTCACCTATGAGGTCATGGAGCTCACCATACCCTATTTCCGTCACTTCCCACAGAAAGCCTGGTTCTGATCCCCCACAATACCATACATCCTGGTTGCTGACCTGGGGTCATGCCATGAACCCACATGGCACCTTTCTTTTAGAGAAGCCTATGCCTACACCTCCTAGAAAATATTTCTAATGAAGTACAAGCCCATCAGGACTACGGTGTGAACGGTAGCACACAGCCTGCATGGTAGTAGTCAGTAATTCTAACAAGGGTTAACCCCACACCCCGTCTCACAAAACCTTCCTCCGTCCCCACGGAACTCATGGTCTGCCCTCAGAAAACCCTCCAGGAAACAAACCTTTCATCTGAATGCTCTCTTCACCTTCTGCTACAAATCTTGTCCAACCACAATGATATGAAACTAGAAATCAGTCTCAAGAAAAAAATGGGACAGTCAAAAACAGGTGGAGATTGGGGGGCCTGGGTGGCTCAGTCATTAAGGATCTGCCTTCAGCTCAGGTCGTGATCCCAGGAGCCTGGGATCTAGCCCCGAATCAGGCTCCTTGCTCAGTGGGAAGCCCGCTTCTCCCTCTCCCACCCCCCTGCTTGCGTTCCCTCTCTCGCTGTCTCACTCTCTGCCAGATACTTAAATAATCTTAAAAAAATATGTGGAGATTTAACAACATGCTACTGAACAACCAACAGTCAAAGAAGAAATCAAAAAAAATTTAGAAGTACCTTGACACTGATGAAAAAGACAACCTACAAAAACTTATGGGATGCAGCAAAAGTAGCTCTACGGGGGGGACGTTCATAGAAATTCAAGTCTTCATCAATCCATGAGAATGCTCTCCAATAAACAACCTGATTTCTGTGGTAAAGAAGTAGAAAAAAAAAAAAAAACAGCAAACAAAGCCCCAAATTAGTAGAAATAAGGAAATAACAAAAAGGAATGCATAAATAAATCCAACAGAGACTAAAAAGACAAAAAAAAAAAAAAAAACACAATGAAAATGAGAGCTGCCTTTTTTGGAAAGATAAACAAAACTGACAAACTTAGCTAGACTCACCAAGAAAGACAGAGGACTCGAATGCAGTCAGGAAAGAAAGATAATGGATTCCTGTCTCATATCAAAATCAAAAGAACTCTTCCACCTTGGACACAACAACTTCTTGCAAGCCACGTCTCTAAAGGCAAAGGAAATAAAAGCAAAAATGAACTATTGGCACTTCATCAAGATAAAAAGTTTCTGCACGGCAAAGCAAACGATCAACAAAACAAAAAGGCAACCTATGGAATCGAAGAAGATATCTGCAAATGATATTACAGATAAAGGGCTGGTATCCAAGATCTATAAAGAACTCCTCAAACTCGACACCCAAAAAATGGGCAGAAGACACAAAGAGATACTTGTCCAGAGAAGACATACAAATGGCCAACAGACACATGAAAAAATGCTCCACATCACTTGCCATCAGGCAAATACAAATCAAAACTACAATGAGATACCACCTTACACCAGTTAGAATGGTTAAAATTAACAAGGCAGGGGGCACCTGGGTGGCACAGCGGTTAAGCGTCTGCCTTCGGCTCAGGGCGTGATCCCGGCATTATGGGATGGAGCCCCACATCAGGCTCCTCCGCTATGAGCCTGCTTCTTCCTCTCCCACTCCCCCTGCTTGTGTTCCCTCTCTCGCTGGCTGTCTCTATCTCTGTGGAATAAATAAATAAAATCTTGAGAAGAAATTAACAAGACAGGAAATAAAAAAAAGTCAGAGAGGATATGGAGAAAGGGGAGCCCTCTAACACTACTCGTGAGAATTCAAGCTGGTACAGCCACTTTTGAAAACAATATGGAGATTCCTCAAGACGTTGAACACAGAGCTATCCTACGACCCACCAACTGCACTACTGGGTATTTACCCCATAGACACAGAGTAATGAAAAGAAGGGGCACCTGTATCCCAATGTTCATAGCAGCAATGTCCCTAATAGCCAAACTGTGGAAGGAGCCAAGATGTCCTTCAGCAGATGAATGGACAAAGAAGATGTGGTTCATCTATACAATGGAATATTACTCAGTCATCAGAAAGGATGAATACCCACCATTTGCACCAACGTGGATGGACCAGGAGGGGATTATGCTAAGTGAAATTAAGTCAAGCAGAGAAAGACAATTATCATATCGTTTCACTCCTATGTGGAATGGAAGGAATAGCATGGAGGACATTAGGAGAAGGAAGGGAAAAGTGAAGGTGGGGAATGAGAGGGGGAGATGAACCATGAGAGACTATTGACACTGGGAAACAAACTGAAGGTTGCAGAAAGGGAGGGGTAGGGGAATGGGTTATCCTGGTGATGGGTATTAAGGAGGGCACGTGTCATAATGAGCACTAGGTGTTATATGCAAACAATGAATCCTGGAACACTACATCAAAAACAAATGAAGTACTGTAGGGTGACTAACATAATTTTAAAAAAAGAGAAAGATATGAAATCCATACAGGAAAACGGTCACTATTTGCAAATGACATGAAATCCCAAAGGATTCCACCAAAAAAAAAAAAAAACCTGTTAGAATAAACAAATTCAAGAAAGCTGCAGGATATAAAGTCAATATACAGAGACCTGTTGTCTTTATTTTTTTTCAGATTTTATTTATTTATTTGACAGGAAGAGAAAAAGCACGAGCCGGGGGAGTGTCAGAAAGACGGAGAAGCAGACCCTCGCTAAGCGGGGAGCCCAACACGGGCCTCGATCCCAGAACCCTGACCTGAGCTGAAGGCAGACGCTTCACCTATGGAGCCACCCAGATGACCCAACTTCTTGCATTTCTGTATACTGATGACACACTTTCGCAAAGAGAAATTAAAAAAGCAATGCCATTTACAATTGCATCAAAAAAAAAAATCTAGGAATAAAAGTAACCAACAATGAGAAAGACATAGTACACTCAACACATGGCAGAAAAGAAATGAAAAACATGTGTGTCGAGGGGGGGCAGAATGTATGGGTCAAAGATTTGGAAGGCAACACAAACAAATGGAAGCATACGCCATGCTCCTTAACTGGAAGAGTTAATTATGTGAACATGTCCATCGTACCCAAAGCAATCGACAGATGTGATGAAATCCCCATCTGAATTCCAGTGGCATTATTCGAGGAAATAGAAAACAGTCCTCAAACTTGTATGGAATCACAAAAGACCCCAAATACCCAAAGCAACCTGGAGAAAGAAAGGTGCAGTCAACACACTCCTGGATTTCAAGCTAGATTACAAAGCTGTTGTCATCAAAACAGGATGGTGCTGGCAGAAACACAGACACCAGGTCAGTGGAACAGAACAGAAAGCTCAGAAACTTACCCACACGTAGATGACCCTAACTTACGACACAGCAGCAGAAGATATGCCATGAGGGAAGGACTGTGTCTTCAGTGAGCGGTAACAGGCCAACTGGACACTAAATGCAGAAGAATATAACTGGGTCACTTTCTTACACCACACACAAAATTTTTAACGGATGAATGATTTGAACATAAGACCCGAATCCATAAACCTCCAAGAAGACACAGGTACTAAGTCTCTCGACATTGGTTTTGGCAAGGAGTCTTCAGATCGGACACCAAATGCAAAGGCAACAAAAGCAAAAATAAACAAGTGGAACAACATCAAACTGAAATCTTCCACACGGCAAAAGAAACCATCAAAAACTTAAAAGGCCACTGACCCAATAAGAAAAAAATATCTGCGAATCATATGTGTGAGAAGAGGCTAATATCCAAAATGCACACAACACTCATACAAATCAAAACAAAACAAACTGTATAAAAAATGGGGTGAATATGTGAATAGATACTGTCCAAAGATGGCACACAGGTGCCAACAGACAGAAAAAGTTGTTCGACATCACTAATCATCGTCAGGGAAACATCAGTCAAACCCACAATCGGCTATCCCCTCACAACTGTTGGAACAGCAATTGTCCCAGAGACAGACACCAGGTGGGGTCAAGGGTGTGCAGACGAGGAGACACTGTGCGCTGTTGGTGGGAATGGAAATTGGTGCAGCCACTGTGACAAACGGTATGGAGGTTCCTGAAAAAATAAATACAACTACCACATGACCCAGCAATGGCTCTACTGAGTATTGATTTGGAGAACACAAAAATACTGCCTCAAAAAGACAGATGCACTCCCACGTTCACTGCAGCATTATTCAATAACCAGACATGGAAACACAGACCTTGGGGGCCTTATGCCAAGTAACTCAGACACAGAAAGACAAATACCAGATGCTCTCATGTACATTCCACGTGGAATAAACAAATACTGAACGCATAGATACTGAGAGCAGATTGGTAGGTGCCAGATTCGGGGATGGGGTGGTAGAAACGGGTGACGGTGGTCCAAGTCTCAATGTTTGAGTGAGAAAATCCGACAGTCATGAAATGTTCTGTCCAGCATGGAGACTAAAACTAACCCCGCAGCATGGGGTATAGGTTTCCCTGCTCTTTGAAAGTACAGGGCTTCTGAGAAACCTTGCACAGCAGAAATGGTGTAAAGAAGGAATGACCATTCATTTACACGGAAAAATTGGACAGTGTGCTCAGACTCCAAGATTCCTTCTCTTTGGCTTTTCTTAGGCCTCAGGACACAAGTTTCTAACGGAGGCCCAGCATAAATGAAGATAAAGCACAGCAGAGGCTCACAGACACAATTCAAAGTGCTGGTGGCTGGATGCGGAGAGCGGTTCCCAGCGGAAGGAGCTGGTTGGGGTGCACGCCGCCTCTGTCGTGCTTCGCCCCAAAACAGATGCTGAACGCGATTCTCACTGTTCACCTTTTTTCATAAGAGGGAAATCCTCTTTAGGTCTCTTCCTCTCACTGAAGCTGGGTAATAACGTAGTTCTTTCAAGAAAGCCAAGCGTCTTACTGTGAACGTTTAAAAGCTGGGGGATACTTGTACTTGAGCATTGCTGAGGGAGGAGATGTGAAAGGTTCTCCCAGACACAAACCTCAGCAGATCCACCGGGAAAGGCACCTTCCTCAGCATGCGGAACACGGACTACCTCCTTACCCCAGAAACCCTCTCCTTCCCCTCGATCAGGACAACCCACAACAGCTGGGAGTTACCCCAATTCCTCCGTTCTCCTGCTCCTAATATCTAACTCATCAGCAAATCCTGTGAGCTCCATCTTCAAAATGGACCCAGAATAGGTCTAACCACTCCATCCAAAGCCACCTGTCTGGTCCACAGTGCCTGAGTTCCTGGAAAAGCTTCGTCATTGACCTGCCTTGCCATCTTCAACCCTCTGTCATCTGTTCTCAACGCTGTAGCCACGATGGCCTAGTGAAACAGGGTCTCATGGGGTTATAGCCCTGGAATGGCTTTCTGTCGCCCTCTGTCACCTCCCTGAGGTCATGTCCTAAGCTGTCCCCTGTGGCCACAGGGCCTTCTTGCTGCTCCTGGACATATCTGGAATTCTCCTGCCCCAGAGCCTTTGCACATGCTTTCCCTTCTGTTTCGAATGCTCTTGATGTGTTCTCACTCGCCTTCTGAGAAGTCTGAATTGGAGTGACAGGGACAGAAGGTGAGGCTGTGTGTGTTGGGTGAGGCTGGTGGCCCAGAAAAAGGTTTTCTGCCAGCTCTCCACCTGTGCCTCACTTGTCCTCAGCCAGGAACTTGCACACAGCCCTCACCTGTCACAACTCTCACACAGGAGACCCACAGCCACCCCTGGAGCCCACCCTGCCCACACCCTGCTGCAGAATGCATTCAGCTCTCCTCTGGGACCCCTGTCAGCTTTACCCAGACCTGGAACTTCCCCGTCTCCTGCAAAGCTCCCGGATACCCCCTCTTCTTGCAAAATCACACTGGCGCAAGGCTTTCATGAGAAAGCTATAATGCTAACTAATGAAAGGTTCACACCTACTTTCCCCTTCTGTTGCCTTTCTCTCCTTCTGTCCTACCTGTGCAAACTGTAACATATCAGTGGAACATGAACATGCTCTGAGATCTGAATCTTTCATTGCAGCTTTCTGAGGACTCCTTATGTGATAAGAAACTAGTGTATCTTACAACAGGGTGTTTTACAACTATCATCTATAGACCAGTACAGCCCAAATCACTACAATTTTACCTCACTCTTCATGAAGCAGAACACTTTTTCCTTTCTTCTTTTACTTAAATTCCAGTTAGTTCACATGCCATGGAATATTCGCTTCAGGGGTAGGATTTAGTGATTCCTCACCTGCATACAGTACCCAGTGCTCATCACAAGCGCCCTCCTTAATACCCCTCACCCATTTAACTCTTCCCCCCACGCCCCTGTCCTGCAGCAACACTCAGTTTGTTCTCCAAGGTTGAGTCTATTTCCTTGTTTGCCTTTCTCATCACCCCTCAACTCTGTTCATCTGTTTTCTTTCTGAAATTCCACAAGCGTGAGAGCATAGGATATTTGTCTTTCCTCACTAATTTTGCTTAGCTTAATACACTCTAGATCCATCCACATCCTTGCAAATGATAAGATTTCATTCTTTTTGAAGCTGGGTCATATCCCCATATATATATATATATATATATATATATACACACACACACACACACACATATATACATATATATACGTATCCCACATCTGCTTTATCCATTCATCAGTGCATGGACTTTGGGATTCTCTCCATAGTTTGGCTACTGTGGACATTGTTGCTATAAACATCATGGTGCATGTACCCCCTTCGAATGTGCATTTTTGTATCTTTTGGGTAAGCACCTAGGAGAGCAATTGCTGGATCATGTGGTTGTTCAATGTTTAACTTTTTGAGGAACCCCCACACTGTTTCCCAGACTGTCTGCACCACCCTGCATTCCCACCAACAGGATGGGAGGGTTCCCCTTTAAGCAGAACATTATCTGCTGGCAATTTCATAAGAGGAAACAAAACCTCTGCGAGGTGCACCCAGGGTCAGGCAAGCAGTTGCAGAATTCACCCCAAGGCTCCTGACGCCAAGCCCCTTGAAGCCACCAGCATGCCACTATCCAAAAGAATTCCCAGACTCTCCTTCTGACTCCACCACCAAAGAAACTACAGACAGAATATGGCACCTCAAAATATCGAGATAACAGTAAAACTAGAAAGTCAAGCTCAACTTTTAAACAGGAACAGGCCCATTTGGATAATTTTGAATTTTCCCTCCACCCTAATTTTAACTCTTCTGATGAATAAACTAATCAATGATGAAACATCACCTTTGTCAAATGACATCATCCAAGTCTGTATCAGATGAAAAAAAGCCATCTAACTCTAGATGCTGGCCACTCAACCATATCTTAGGCCCAATTGAATAAACATTGTTAGATGAAGGAACAAATTAGATGTTACAAACAGGCACAGAGTGAATCTCACCTTCCCTTTCTAATAAAAGAGGGTTCCTAGGAAACAGATAGTCAAAATACATTTGTAAGCAATAAATGGACAGAGAAATTGTGATCCCCTGCAAAGTTCTACCTGCAGGGAAACTAAGTAATTCTTGCACCAAACCCAGAATGCTGACAGCTACTTCAATTTTACTTTGTGGCTCAACTAGAGAAAAGAGAAAAGCCCAGGAGGTTTTGAGATAATGAGAGGTTTTACCTCCAGTCCTGACATAGATAGGACATTATGCCAAAATAGCTGTGTTTTCTCTGAACACTGGCGTCCTGTGACAAGCTGCCTCCCTGACTCAGATGCTGACGTTCAAAACCTCGGGTCTCATGGAGCCAGAGCAGAGAAGTGCTGTCAGCTGGGGAGAAGAAGGCACCTCTGACCTAAAGCCTGCACACCTGCTTCGGTTTCTGGACGAAGGGGCAACACATACTTGTTGTTTAGCAGTAATTATCTTCATTCTCAATAGACCAATGACCTTGCCTTTTCTGGAAAGCAGACTTACTCTTCTAAAGAAACCCTCAATTCGTCTATTCCCAATGCAACTAGAGTGGGGTCTGGTTTACGCCCGCCTCCAGGCCCCCACCTGGAGGATTTTCCTGCATGATTCTAACAGCCAATTACCACTAACTCGGGGGCACACGGGGCATAATGCTGAAGTTGGGGGATGGCTCTGGGGCTTGCTACTGCCACCCCTGTGCCTGGGGGACCAGGGCACACCCTGCTGAACTCGGGGTACTGCTCAAGATGCATCACCTGCACTGTGTCAGAGAACCGGGGGACACCCCACTGAAGGTGGGGATTCTGTGAGGTCCTTACCCGCACTCTTCCCGGGGAACAGGGGAAACCCTGAAATTCTGCAACCCATCCCACAAAAGCTCAGGTGAGTGGGCGCCCTGGAGTTCACGGGTATGGGGAATAAGGCCAGTTGAGGACATGGGGCGGAAGAGACTTTAAAGGGAAAAAGAAAACTCACCTGAGTCCCCACAATGAACCCTCTCCACGTGCCCTTCCAGAACCCTGCCTCCCACCTGGGGCGCACCCTACCCCCCGACCCCCACCCCGGGGCATGCTGCTCACTCACCAGCCCGGACCTCCGCAGGGCAACTCTCTCTCTCCCAGTGCCCCTTCTTCTGCCCCAGGTCTGCAACCCGCTGCAACTCTGGGACCGCCCACAGAGACGTAGCTCCACCCCCAAGCGGTGATTGGTCGGGGAGGGTGGTGCCCTAGCCCCTTGGATGCCGGGCAACCCGCCCTCAAGCCCCTGGAACCCTGAAAGTGCAGGGGGTCCAAGAGGCGCCTCCTCTACTCAACACCCAGCACAGGCATGGGTGGGGTCGTGGGCCGGGCTCCCCACGCACACCTGGCCCCTTCCAGGGACCCCTCTAGCTGCAGACCACCCTCCGCGTCCTGCCCCTTCCCTTTCTGCACCAGCCCTCCCTGCTGGGGTGTGCCTGGTTCTGGGCAAGGTCAGTGGCTCTCAGACCCTCCAAGGCTTGGGCTTTAGGACATGCAACGATTTCATGCATTTTCAGTATGTACATGTCAGTATGACTTTAATCTTATGGGAGCCAAAGAGGTTCTTTATTTTTTCTTATCTTCATGTTGGCATTTTTGGTTATTGTTTTCTTCTCGAAACAGATGTACAACATGTGCTTGGGGCAGAAATAGGGCCCATGCTTTGAGGTTTTGCCCAGTCATTTTGAGCCGGGTAAAACGTTAAAGGATAACTTCCCTGGGAGCCCAGGATCAGGGCCCACAGATGATATAAGATAAACATTACTTTTATCATTATAATTGCTCCTAAATGGAGGAATTTGAGACAAAAGCACCTTTCACAAGAGTACCAAGAAATCAAAATGATGCCCACAGAAGGCTACCTGCTCCATGGTCAGCACAGGTAACAGAAGTGTTCACAGTCTCTGGACTCCTGCCCTTCTCCTGCCCAAATCTCTGAAGCACACAGACCACTTAAAATCAGAATTGTAGAACTGCTAGACACCTTAGAGATGTCTGGCACCATTCCCTTGGACTACAGTATAAAACACAGTAGCTCATTGTCACAAACTAATTTCAACATGAAGTGCCCCCTGGATGCACTAAGTTCTTTCTCTGCAAATGTTGACTAATGTAAGTCACAGTCATACCAGTTAAACACTACGATGGCTGGGAAGTCATCGTCGGTAAGGGAATATTTTAGCCGTGTTTATAAGCATTGGCTCACTTTGTAGAAGAGGCTGAGCTGAGTGTTTTTAAATACTATTTCAGGTACAAGAGAGGAGTTAAGATGGCGGAGGAGTAGGGGACCCCTTTTTCACAGGTCCCCTGAGTCGAGCTGGATAGGTACCAGACCAGCCTAAACAACCAGGGAATCAGCCTGAGATGCAGGAAGATACATCTGGATCTCTACAAATGAACATCTCCAGCGCTGAGTATTGAGGTACGAAGCGGGGAGCCGTGAAACCGGGCACAGATATCGGAAGATAAACGGAAGGGGGAGGGAGCCGCTGCATTCGGGCGCCGGGAAGCGGCAGCCACCTGCAGGGGGGGGGGGGAGCGGGCGGACTCACAGAGGGCACCCGCGAGAGAGCGGACTGAGACCGGTGAGCCGGGAGCGCGCGCCACCAGGCATCTCGCGGAACCCGGGAATCCCGTGTGCTCAAGGGATCCAGACTGAGACTGGGAGCTCCCGGAGCGCATGCGGGGCAGCTGGCAGCTGGCAGGCCACCTGCACGGGGGAGCGGGCGGACTCACGGTCGGCACCCGCGAAACAGCAGACTGAGACCCTGAACCGGGTGCGCGCGCCACCAGGCTTCTCACGGAATTCCTGAATCCCGGTGTGCTCACGGGATCCAGACTGAGACCAGGAGCTTCTGGAGCGCACGCAGGCGGCTGGCGGTTGGCGGGCCACCTGCACGGGGGAGCGGGCGGACTCACGGTCGGCACCCACGAAACAGCAGACTGAGACCCTGAACCGGGTGCGCGCGCCACCAGGCTTCTCACGGAACTCCGGAATCCTGGTGTGCTCACGGGATCCAGACTGAGACCGGGAGATCCGGGAGCGCGCGGGGGGCGGCTGGCGGCTGGCGGCATTAGAAACACAAAGGACAGAGACGCGCCTGCCCTGGAAGTGAGGGCAGGGACGCCGGGTGTGGGGCGCACATCCCGGGACGCTACAGGGTTGAGCAGCACCAACAGTAACGGAGTTAAAGTGGCCAGAACATCGGTGGAGAATGGGCCGCAATCCCTCTGTTCTGTGACAATTCAGCCTCTGCTGCTCTGACTCTCAGAAGAGGCACAGCAGACCGCCAGAGAAAGCCGCCAGGGAACAAAAGCCTGGAAATACCGGCTCACAGCGTGCCCACCCCCATCCCCCCTCGCAGGGGACACGGAAACTCTACCCAAACAGGGTTGCCTGAGTATGGGCCTGGCAAAATACAAACTCTTAACAATAGAGAACAAACGGATGGTTACCAGAGAGGAGGAGGTGCATAGAGGGATGAGTGAAATAGATGAAGCGGATTAAGAGGACACTTTTCTGGATGACCACTGAGTAATATATAGAATTACTGAATCACTCTCTTGTACACCTGAAACGAATGTAACACTGTATGTTAGCTCTACTGGAATTAAAATAAATTTTTTAAAAAGATTTTTCTTTCAGGAACCTCTTTGAAAAAGCTTTTCCTCTGCAATGTGCATAAGCCCTACTTGGGAGGATTCACTCTACAATAATTATTCACTCTATGCCTCGAATTCAGATTTCACTGAGTTCTTACTGTGGATCCCAGCCCACGGGAGCCACGGTCCTTTTCTGTCCAGGCTCAGCACCTATGCCTTCAAGATTGGAAGTAGAGACACATGTCACTTCACAGTCCAGAAAGCTATTATTGTTTTTGTTTCAGTGTGAGAGAGTCACAGACTTTGGGACAGGTTTCAGAGCAGGTTTATTATGGATCCTGGATCTCTACTTCAATGTTCATTACCTGGATCCATTTGGCTAATAGGTTCCCTGTGGATGGACTTGCTTCCAAGCACATACATGGAAGATGCAAAAGTGAGTGGGCTTGGTGCGGGACAGGAAGAAGACCAAAATCAGACAAGGGTCCGACCCCTCCCCTGATCCAGGAACTGCTACAGGAGAGGGTATGGGAGGTAGAATCCATGCGAAACTCCAAGGTCACCAGCTGAACACAGGAGGCATAGGTCAAGGGATCTGGAGATGCAGGGGTTGAAGGCTGCTCTGAGCTACCTCTGGGAGGAAGGGAGGGAAGGAATGGGGACACACTGCCTGCCCCTGGCCTATGCCAGCTGCCCACCGCTCCGACACGCATCCGTCTACACAGCTGACACACAGCCTGGGCTCAGGATGGGCTGGCTCAGGTCCCTCAATCCTCAGTGGGACAGCTGGCCCCAGGGCTCAGAGACAGGCTGAGGGAGATGAGAGGGAAAGCTGCCCCACCCAGGTCATCCCCTCCTTGAGCAGACAGCCCTTCAGAACTGCTAAAAAAAAAAAAAAAAAAAAAAAAAAAAAAACCCACTAACGGCGTTGAAAGACATGCCATGGATGAACTAAGGCATAGAGATATGTAAAATAACATCCACTTTTAAGTTCAGAGCTGTCATCTCAGGAAGTGGGGAGAGCTTCCCTGAAGAAGACTGAGGGGAGGGCAGGCCATGCTGAAAAGGGAGACATGGCTCTCCTGATTGGGGACCTGCAGCCCCCTTCCAGGGCAGGACATCATCCTCGCATCACACGAGATCCATAGAAGTGTTCCATCAGGGCCAGATATTTGTCTCGAGAAGGCTACCCTGGCATCGGACTGCACAGGGCACCAGGGACGAGGGCCAGATGGAGGACGGACAATACCCCGGAGGCCATGGGGCAAGAGCAGAGGCACACGACCTTGAAGATGATGATGAAAAGCAGGAGGTGGCAGCATGGAGCCGGCCCGAAAGTGCCATGGGAGCAGTGCCCACAGCTACACTGACTGGGGGCCTTCTGTGCCAGGAGTGGCTGACTTCAGTGGGCTCCAGACTAGTCCTGACCACAAGTCTAGGAAGTGTGCACCACCCCCGGCCTCCTCTCCCCTTGCAGCTGCTAGGAATCACGGTCACAGACCCTGGTCAGCTTTCGTGGAAACCAAGCAGTGGCTCCCCCGCGTGCTGCACCTCTGGTGGTGGTCCAGTGCGACCCTCGTGCCTGGCCAGACACTGATGTCTACCTGTCTCCACACAAATCCACAGACAGGAGGGTGTCCCTGAATTCCACAGCACCTGATGAAACAGATCCACGGAACCCAACACCCAGTGGGTCACTCGGGACCTCACCTATGAGGTCATGGAGCTCACCATACCCTATTTCCGTCACTTCCCACAGAAAGCCTGGTTCTGATCCCCCACAATACCATACATCCTGGTTGCTGACCTGGGGTCATGCCATGAACCCACATGGCACCTTTCTTTTAGAGAAGCCTATGCCTACACCTCCTAGAAAATATTTCTAATGAAGTACAAGCCCATCAGGACTACGGTGTGAACGGTAGCACACAGCCTGCATGGTAGTAGTCAGTAATTCTAACAAGGGTTAACCCCACACCCCGTCTCACAAAACCTTCCTCCGTCCCCACGGAACTCATGGTCTGCCCTCAGAAAACCCTCCAGGAAACAAACCTTTCATCTGAATGCTCTCTTCACCTTCTGCTACAAATCTTGTCCAACCACAATGATATGAAACTAGAAATCAGTCTCAAGAAAAAAATGTGACAGTCAAAAACAGGTGGAGATTGGGGGGCCTGGGTGGCTCAGTCATTAAGGATCTGCCTTCAGCTCAGGTCGTGATCCCAGGAGCCTGGGATCTAGCCCCGAATCAGGCTCCTTGCTCAGTGGGAAGCCCGCTTCTCCCTCTCCCACCCCCCTGCTTGCGTTCCCTCTCTCGCTGTCTCACTCTCTGCCAGATACTTAAATAATCTTAAAAAAATATGTGGAGATTTAACAACATGCTACTGAACAACCAACAGTCAAAGAAGAAATCAAAAAAATTTTTAGAAATACCTTGACACTGATGAAAAAGACAACCTACAAAAACTTATGGGATGCAGCAAAAGTAGCTCTACGGGGGGGACGTTCATAGAAATTCAAGTCTTCATCAATCCATGAGAATGCTCTCCAATAAACAGCCTGATTTCTGTGGTAAAGAAGTAGAAAAAAAAAACAGCAAACAAAGCCCCAAATTAGTAGAAATAAGGAAATAACAAAAAGGAATTCATAAATAAATCCAACAGAGACTAAAAAGAGAAAAAAAAAAAACACACAATGAAAATGAGAGCTGCCTTTTTTGGAAAGATAAACAAAACTGACAAACTTAGCTAGACTCACCAAGAAAGACAGAGGACTCGAATGCAATCAGGAAAGAAAGATAATGGATTCCTGTCTCATATCAAAATCAAAAGAACTCTTCCACCTTGGACACAACAACTTCTTGCAAGCCACGTCTCTAAAGGCAAAGGAAATAAAAGCAAAAATGAACTATTGGCACTTCATCAAGATAAAAAGTTTCTGCACGGCAAAGCAAACGATCAACAAAACAAAAAGGCAACCTATGGAATCGAAGAAGATATCTGCAAATGATATTACAGATAAAGGGCTGGTATCCAAGATCTATAAAGAACCCCTCAAACTCGACACCCAAAAAATGGGCAGAAGACACAAAGAGATACTTGTCCAGAGAAGACATACAAATGGCCAACAGACACATGAAAAAATGCTCCACATCACTTGCCATCAGGCAAATACAAATCAAAACGACAATGAGATACCACCTTACACCAGTTAGAATGGTTAAAATTAACAAGGCAGGGGGCACCTGGGTGGCACAGCGGTTAAGCGTCTGCCTTCGGCTCAGGGCGTGATCCCGGCATTATGGGATGGAGCCCCACATCAGGCTCCTCCGCTATGAGCCTGCTTCTTCCTCTCCCACTCCCCCTGCTTGTGTTCCCTCTCTCGCTGGCTGTCTCTATCTCTGTGGAATAAATAAATAAAATCTTGAGAAGAAATTAACAAGACAGGAAATAAAAAAAAGTCAGAGAGGATGTGGAGAAAGGGGAGCCCTCTAACACTACTCGTGAGAATTCAAGCTGGTACAGCCACTTTTGGAAACAATATGGAGATTCCTCAAGACGTTGAACACAGAGCTATCCTACGACCCACCAACTGCACTACTGGGTATTTACCCCATAGACACAGAGTAATGAAAAGAAGGGGCACCTGTATCCCAATGTTCATAGCAGCAATGTCCCTAATAGCCAAACTGTGGAAGGAGCCAAGATGTCCTTCAGCAGATGAATGGACAAAGAAGATGTGGTTCATCTATACAATGGAATATTACTCAGTCATCAGAAAGGATGAATACCCACCATTTGCACCAACGTGGATGGACCAGGAGGGGATTATGCTAAGTGAAATTAAGTCAAGCAGAGAAAGACAATTATCATATCGTTTCACTCCTATGTGGAATGGAAGGAATAGCATGGAGGACATTAGGAGAAGGAAGGGAAAAGTGAAGGTGGGGAATGAGAGGGGGAGATGAACCATGAGAGACTATTGACACTGGGAAACAAACTGAAGGTTGCAGAAAGGGAGGGGTAGGGGAATGGGTTATCCTGGTGATGGGTATTAAGGAGGGCACGTGTCATAATGAGCACTAGGTGTTATATGCAAACAATGAATCCTGGAACACTACATCAAAAACAAATGAAGTACTGTAGGGTGACTAACATAATTTTAAAAAAAGAGAAAGATATGAAATCCACACAGGAAAACGGTCACTATTTGCAAATGACATGAAATCCCAAAGGATTCCACCAAAAAAAAAAAAAAAAAACCTGTTAGAATAAACAAATTCAAGAAAGCTGCAGGATATAAAGTCAATATACAGAGACCTGTTGTCTTTATTTTTTTTCAGATTTTATTTATTTATTTGACAGGAAGAGAAAAAGCACGAGCCGGGGGAGTGTCAGAAAGACGGAGAAGCAGACCCTCGCTAAGCGGGGAGCCCAACACGGGCCTCGATCCCAGAACCCTGACCTGAGCTGAAGGCAGACGCTTCACCTATGGAGCCACCCAGATGACCCAACTTCTTGCATTTCTGTATACTGATGACACACTTTCGCAAAGAGAAATTAAAAAAGCAATGCCATTTACAATTGCATCAAAAAAAAAAATCTAGGAATAAAAGTAACCAACAATGAGAAAGACATAGTACACTCAACACATGGCAGAAAAGAAATGAAAAACATGTGTGTCGAGGGGGGGCAGAATGTATGGGTCAAAGATTTGGAAGGCAACACAAACAAATGGAAGCATACGCCATGCTCCTTAACTGGAAGAGTTAATTATGTGAACATGTCCATCGTACCCAAAGCAATCGACAGATGTGATGAAATCCCCATCTGAATTCCAGTGGCATTATTCGAGGAAATAGAAAACAGTCCTCAAACTTGTATGGAATCACAAAAGACCCCAAATACCCAAAGCAACCTGGAGAAAGAAAGGTGCAGTCAACACACTCCTGGATTTCAAGCTAGATTACAAAGCTGTTGTCATCAAAACAGGATGGTGCTGGCAGAAACACAGACACCAGGTCAGTGGAACAGAACAGAAAGCTCAGAAACTTACCCACACGTAGATGACCCTAACTTACGACACAGCAGCAGAAGATATACCATGAGGGAAGGACTGTGTCTTCAGTGAGCGGTAACAGGCCAACTGGACACTAAATGCAGAAGAATATAACTGGGTCACTTTCTTACACCACACACAAAATTTTTAACGGATGAATGATTTGAACATAAGACCCGAATCCATAAACCTCCAAGAAGACACAGGTACTAAGTCTCTCGACATTGGTTTTGGCAAGGAGTCTTCAGATCGGACACCAAATGCAAAGGCAACAAAAGCAAAAATAAACAAGTGGAACAACATCAAACTGAAATCTTCCACACGGCAAAAGAAACCATCAAAAACTTAAAAGGCCACTGACCCAATAAGAAAAAAATATCTGCGAATCATATGTGTGAGAAGAGGCTAATATCCAAAATGCACACAACACTCATACAAATCAAAACAAAACAAACTGTATAAAAAATGGGGTGAATATGTGAATAGATACTGTCCAAAGATGGCACACAGGTGCCAACAGACAGAAAAAGTTGTTCGACATCACTAATCATCGTCAGGGAAACATCAGTCAAACCCACAATCGGCTATCCCCTCACAACTGTTGGAACAGCAATTGTCCCAGAGACAGACACCAGGTGGGGTCAAGGGTGTGCAGACGAGGAGACACTGTGCGCTGTTGGTGGGAATGGAAATTGGTGCAGCCACTGTGACAAACGGTATGGAGGTTCCTGAAAAAATAAATACAACTACCACATGACCCAGCAATGGCTCTACTGAGTATTGATTTGGAGAACACAAAAATACTGCCTCAAAAAGACAGATGCACTCCCACGTTCACTGCAGCATTATTCAATAACCAGACATGGAAACACAGACCTTGGGGGCCTTATGCCAAGTAACTCAGACACAGAAAGACAAATACCAGATGCTCTCATGTACATTCCACGTGGAATAAACAAATACTGAACGCATAGATACTGAGAGCAGATTGGTAGGTGCCAGATTCGGGGATGGGGTGGTAGAAACGGGTGACGGTGGTCCAAGTCTCAATGTTTGAGTGAGAAAATCCGACAGTCATGAAATGTTCTGTCCAGCATGGAGACTAAAACTAACCCCGCAGCATGGGGTATAGGTTTCCCTGCTCTTTGAAAGTACAGGGCTTCTGAGAAACCTTGCACAGCAGAAATGGTGTAAAGAAGGAATGACCATTCATTTACACGGAAAAATTGGACAGTGTGCTCAGACTCCAAGATTCCTTCTCTTTGGCTTTTCTTAGGCCTCAGGACACAAGTTTCTAACGGAGGCCCAGCATAAATGAAGATAAAGCACAGCAGAGGCTCACAGACACAATTCAAAGTGCTGGTGGCTGGATGCGGAGAGCGGTTCCCAGCGGAAGGAGCTGGTTGGGGTGCACGCCGCCTCTGTCGTGCTTCGCCCCAAAACAGATGCTGAACGCGATTCTCACTGTTCACCTTTTTTCATAAGAGGGAAATCCTCTTTAGGTCTCTTCCTCTCACTGAAGCTGGGTAATAACGTAGTTCTTTCAAGAAAGCCAAGCGTCTTACTGTGAACGTTTAAAAGCTGGGGGATACTTGTACTTGAGCATTGCTGAGGGAGGAGATGTGAAAGGTTCTCCCAGACACAAACCTCAGCAGATCCACCGGGAAAGGCACCTTCCTCAGCATGCGGAACACGGACTACCTCCTTACCCCAGAAACCCTCTCCTTCCCCTCGATCAGGACAACCCACAACAGCTGGGAGTTACCCCAATTCCTCCGTTCTCCTGCTCCTAATATCTAACTCATCAGCAAATCCTGTGAGCTCCATCTTCAAAATGGACCCAGAATAGGTCTAACCACTCCATCCAAAGCCACCTGTCTGGTCCACAGTGCCTGAGTTCCTGGAAAAGCTTCGTCATTGACCTGCCTTGCCATCTTCAACCCTCTGTCATCTGTTCTCAACGCTGTAGCCACGATGGCCTAGTGAAACAGGGTCTCATGGGGTTATAGCCCTGGAATGGCTTTCTGTCGCCCTCTGTCACCTCCCTGAGGTCATGTCCTAAGCTGTCCCCTGTGGCCACAGGGCCTTCTTGCTGCTCCTGGACATATCTGGAATTCTCCTGCCCCAGAGCCTTTGCACATGCTTTCCCTTCTGTTTCGAATGCTCTTGATGTGTTCTCACTCGCCTTCTGAGAAGTCTGAATTGGAGTGACAGGGACAGAAGGTGAGGCTGTGTGTGTTGGGTGAGGCTGGTGGCCCAGAAAAAGGTTTTCTGCCAGCTCTCCACCTGTGCCTCACTTGTCCTCAGCCAGGAACTTGCACACAGCCCTCACCTGTCACAACTCTCACACAGGAGACCCACAGCCACCCCTGGAGCCCACCCTGCCCACACCCTGCTGCAGAATGCATTCAGCTCTCCTCTGGGACCCCTGTCAGCTTTACCCAGACCTGGAACTTCCCCGTCTCCTGCAAAGCTCCCGGATACCCCCTCTTCTTGCAAAATCACACTGGCGCAAGGCTTTCATGAGAAAGCTATAATGCTAACTAATGAAAGGTTCACACCTACTTTCCCTTTCTGTTGCCTTTCTCTCCTTCTGTCCTACCTGTGCAAACTGTAACATATCAGTGGAACATGAACATGCTCTGAGATCTGAATCTTTCATTGCAGCTTTCTGAGGACTCCTTATGTGATAAGAAACTAGTGTATCTTACAACAGGGTGTTTTACAACTATCATCTATAGACCAGTACAGCCCAAATCACTACAATTTTACCTCACTCTTCATGAAGCAGAACACTTTTTCCTTTCTTCTTTTACTTAAATTCCAGTTAGTTCACATGCCATGGAATATTCGCTTCAGGGGTAGGATTTAGTGATTCCTCACCTGCATACAGTACCCAGTGCTCATCACAAGCGCCCTCCTTAATACCCCTCACCCATTTAACTCTTCCCCCCACGCCCCTGTCCTGCAGCAACACTCAGTTTGTTCTCCAAGGTTGAGTCTATTTCCTTGTTTGCCTTTCTCATCACCCCTCAACTCTGTTCATCTGTTTTCTTTCTGAAATTCCACAAGCGTGAGAGCATAGGATATTTGTCTTTCCTCACTAATTTTGCTTAGCTTAATACACTCTAGATCCATCCACATCCTTGCAAATGATAAGATTTCATTCTTTTTGAAGCTGGGTCATATCCCCATATATATATATATATATATATACACACACACACACACACACACATATATACATATATATACGTATCCCACATCTGCTTTATCCATTCATCAGTGCATGGACTTTGGGATTCTCTCCATAGTTTGGCTACTGTGGACATTGTTGCTATAAACATCATGGTGCATGTACCCCCTTCGAATGTGCATTTTTGTATCTTTTGGGTAAGCACCTAGGAGAGCAATTGCTGGATCATGTGGTTGTTCAATGTTTAACTTTTTGAGGAACCCCCACACTGTTTCCCAGACTGTCTGCACCACCCTGCATTCCCACCAACAGGATGGGAGGGTTCCCCTTTAAGCAGAACATTATCTGCTGGCAATTTCATAAGAGGAAACAAAACCTCTGCGAGGTGCACCCAGGGTCAGGCAAGCAGTTGCAGAATTCACCCCAAGGCTCCTGACGCCAAGCCCCTTGAAGCCACCAGCATGCCACTATCCAAAAGAATTCCCAGACTCTCCTTCTGACTCCACCACCAAAGAAACTACAGACAGAATATGGCACCTCAAAATATCGAGATAACAGTAAAACTAGAAAGTCAAGCTCAACTTTTAAACAGGAACAGGCCCATTTGGATAATTTTGAATTTTCCCTCCACCCTAATTTTAACTCTTCTGATGAATAAACTAATCAATGATGAAACATCACCTTTGTCAAATGACATCATCCAAGTCTGTATCAGATGAAAAAAAGCCATCTAACTCTAGATGCTGGCCACTCAACCATATCTTAGGCCCAATTGAATAAACACTGTTAGATGAAGGAACAAATTAGATGTTACAAACAGGCACAGAGTGAATCTCACCTTCCCTTTCTAATAAAAGAGGGTTCCTAGGAAACAGATAGTCAAAATACATTTGTAAGCAATAAATGGACAGAGAAATTGTGATCCCCTGCAAAGTTCTCCCTGCAGGGAAACTAAGTAATTCTTGCACCAAACCCAGAATGCTGACAGCTACTTCAATTTTACTTTGTGGCTCAACTAGAGAAAAGAGAAAAGCCCAGGAGGTTTTGAGATAATGAGAGGTTTTACCTCCAGTCCTGACATAGATAGGACATTATGCCAAAATAGCTATGTTTTCTCTGAACACTGGCGTCCTGTGACAAGCTGCCTCCCTGACTCAGATGCTGACGTTCAAAACCTCGGGTCTCATGGAGCCAGAGCAGAGAAGTGCTGTCAGCTGGGGAGAAGAAGGCACCTCTGACCTAAAGCCTGCACACCTGCTTCGGTTTCTGGACGAAGGGGCAACACATACTTGTTGTTTAGCAGTAATTATCTTCATTCTCAATAGACCAATGACCTTGCCTTTTCTGGAAAGCAGACTTACTCTTCTAAAGAAACCCTCAATTCGTCTATTCCCAATGCAACTAGAGTGGGGTCTGGTTTACGCCCGCCTCCAGGCCCCCACCTGGAGGATTTTCCTGCATGATTCTAACAGCCAATTACCACTAACTCGGGGGCACACGGGGCATAATGCTGAAGTTGGGGGATGGCTCTGGGGCTTGCTACTGCCACCCCTGTGCCTGGGGGACCAGGGCACACCCTGCTGAACTCGGGGTACTGCTCAAGATGCATCACCTGCACTGTGTCAGAGAACCGGGGGACACCCCACTGAAGGTGGGGATTCTGTGAGGTCCTTACCCGCACTCTTCCCGGGGAACAGGGGAAACCCTGAAATTCTGCAACCCATCCCACAAAAGCTCAGGTGAGTGGGCGCCCTGGAGTTCACGGGTATGGGGAATAAGGCCAGTTGAGGACATGGGGCGGAAGAGACTTTAAAGGGAAAAAGAAAACTCACCTGAGTCCCCACAATGAACCCTCTCCACGTGCCCTTCCAGAACCCTGCCTCCCACCTGGGGCGCACCCTACCCCCCGACCCCCACCCCGGGGCATGCTGCTCACTCACCAGCCCGGACCTCCGCAGGGCAACTCTCTCTCTCCCAGTGCCCCTTCTTCTGCCCCAGGTCTGCAACCCGCTGCAACTCTGGGACCGCCCACAGAGACGTAGCTCCACCCCCAAGCGGTGATTGGTCGGGGAGGGTGGTGCCCTAGCCCCTTGGATGCCGGGCAACCCGCCCTCAAGCCCCTGGAACCCTGAAAGTGCAGGGGGTCCAAGAGGCGCCTCCTCTACTCAACACCCAGCACAGGCATGGGTGGGGTCGTGGGCCGGGCTCCCCACGCACACCTGGCCCCTTCCAGGGACCCCTCTAGCTGCAGACCACCCTCCGCGTCCTGCCCCTTCCCTTTCTGCACCAGCCCTCCCTGCTGGGGTGTGCCTGGTTCTGGGCAAGGTCAGTGGCTCTCAGACCCTCCAAGGCTTGGGCTTTAGGACATGCAACGATTTCATGCATTTTCAGTATGTACATGTCAGTATGACTTTAATCTTATGGGAGCCAAAGAGGTTCTTTATTTTTTCTTATCTTCATGTTGGCATTTTTGGTTATTGTTTTCTTCTCGAAACAGATGTACAACATGTGCTTGGGGCAGAAATAGGGCCCATGCTTTGAGGTTTTGCCCAGTCATTTTGAGCCGGGTAAAACGTTAAAGGATAACTTCCCTGGGAGCCCAGGATCAGGGCCCACAGATGATATAAGATAAACATTACTTTTATCATTATAATTGCTCCTAAATGGAGGAATTTGAGACAAAAGCACCTTTCACAAGAGTACCAAGAAATCAAAATGATGCCCACAGAAGGCTACCTGCTCCATGGTCAGCACAGGTAACAGAAGTGTTCACAGTCTCTGGACTCCTGCCCTTCTCCTGCCCAAATCTCTGAAGCACACAGACCACTTAAAATCAGAATTGTAGAACTGCTAGACACCTTAGAGATGTCTGGCACCATTCCCTTGGACTACAGTATAAAACACAGTAGCTCATTGTCACAAACTAATTTCAACATGAAGTGCCCCCTGGATGCACTAAGTTCTTTCTCTGCAAATGTTGACTAATGTAAGTCACAGTCATACCAGTTAAACACTACGATGGCTGGGAAGTCATCGTCGGTAAGGGAATATTTTAGCCGTGTTTATAAGCATTGGCTCACTTTGTAGAAGAGGCTGAGCTGAGTGTTTTTAAATACTATTTCAGGTACAAGAGAGGAGTTAAGATGGCGGAGGAGTAGGGGACCCCTTTTTCACAGGTCCCCTGAGTCGAGCTGGATAGGTACCAGACCAGCCTAAACAACCAGGGAATCAGCCTGAGATGCAGGAAGATACATCTGGATCTCTACAAATGAACATCTCCAGCGCTGAGTATTGAGGTACGAAGCGGGGAGCCGTGAAACCGGGCACAGATATCGGAAGATAAACGGAAGGGGGAGGGAGCCGCTGCGTTCGGGCGCCGGGAAGCGGCAGCCACCTGCAGGGGGGGGGGGAGCGGGCGGACTCACAGAGGGCACCCGCGAGAGAGCGGACTGAGACCGGTGAGCTGGGAGCGCGCGCCACCAGGCATCTCGCGGAACCCGGGAATCCCGTGTGCTCAAGGGATCCAGACTGAGACTGGGAGCTCCCGGAGCGCATGCGGGGCAGCTGGCAGCTGGCAGGCCACCTGCACGGGGGAGCGGGCGGACTCACGGTCGGCACCCGCGAAACAGCAGACTGAGACCCTGAACCGGGTGCGCGCGCCACCAGGCTTCTCACGGAATTCCTGAATCCCGGTGTGCTCACGGGATCCAGACTGAGACCAGGAGCTTCTGGAGCGCACGCAGGGCGGCTGGCGGTTGGCGGGCCACCTGCACGGGGGAGCGGGCGGACTCACGGTCGGCACCCACGAAACAGCAGACTGAGACCCTGAACCGGGTGCGCGCGCCACCAGGCTTCTCACGGAACTCCGGAATCCTGGTGTGCTCACGGGATCCAGACTGAGACCGGGAGATCCGGGAGCGCGCGGGGGGCGGCTGGCGGCTGGCGGCATTAGAAACACAAAGGACAGAGACGCGCCTGCCCTGGAAGTGAGGGCAGGGACGCCGGGTGTGGGGCGCACATCCCGGGACGCTACAGGGTTGAGCAGCACCAACAGTAACGGAGTTAAAGTGGCCAGAACATCGGTGGAGAATGGGCCGCAATCCCTCTGTTCTGTGACAATTCAGCCTCTGCTGCTCTGACTCTCAGAAGAGGCACAGCAGACCGCCAGAGAAAGCCGCCAGGGAACAAAAGCCTGGAAATACCGGCTCACAGCGTGCCCACCCCCATCCCCCCTCGCAGGGGACACGGAAACTCTACCCAAACAGGGTTGCCTGAGTATGGGCCTGGCAAAATACAAACTCTTAACAATAGAGAACAAACGGATGGTTACCAGAGAGGAGGAGGTGCATAGAGGGATGAGTGAAATAGATGAAGCGGATTAAGAGGACACTTTTCTGGATGACCACTGAGTAATATATAGAATTACTGAATCACTCTCTTGTACACCTGAAACGAATGTAACACTGTATGTTAGCTCTACTGGAATTACAATAAATTTTTTAAAAAGATTTTTCTTTCAGGAACCTCTTTGAAAAAGCTTTTCCTCTGCAATGTGCATAAGCCCTACTTGGGAGGATTCACTCTACAATAATTATTCACTCTATGCCTCGAATTCAGATTTCACTGAGTTCTTACTGTGGATCCCAGCCCACGGGAGCCACGGTCCTTTTCTGTCCAGGCTCAGCACCTATGCCTTCAAGATTGGAAGTAGAGACACATGTCACTTCACAGTCCAGAAAGCTATTATTGTTTTTGTTTCAGTGTGAGAGAGTCACAGACTTTGGGACAGGTTTCAGAGCAGGTTTATTATGGATCCTGGATCTCTACTTCAATGTTCATTACCTGGATCCATTTGGCTAATAGGTTCCCTGTGGATGGACTTGCTTCCAAGCACATACATGGAAGATGCAAAAGTGAGTGGGCTTGGTGCGGGACAGGAAGAAGACCAAAATCAGACAAGGGTCCGACCCCTCCCCTGATCCAGGAACTGCTACAGGAGAGGGTATGGGAGGTAGAATCCATGCGAAACTCCAAGGTCACCAGCTGAACACAGGAGGCATAGGTCAAGGGATCTGGAGATGCAGGGGTTGAAGGCTGCTCTGAGCTACCTCTGGGAGGAAGGGAGGGAAGGAATGGGGACACACTGCCTGCCCCTGGCCTATGCCAGCTGCCCACCGCTCCGACACGCATCCGTCTACACAGCTGACACACAGCCTGGGCTCAGGATGGGCTGGCTCAGGTCCCTCAATCCTCAGTGGGACAGCTGGCCCCAGGGCTCAGAGACAGGCTGAGGGAGATGAGAGGGAAAGCTGCCCCACCCAGGTCATCCCCTCCTTGAGCAGACAGCCCTTCAGAACTGCTAAAAAAAAAAAAAAAAAAAAAAAAAAAAAACCCACTAACGGCGTTGAAAGACATGCCATGGATGAACTAAGGCATAGAGATATGTAAAATAACATCCACTTTTAAGTTCAGAGCTGTCATCTCAGGAAGTGGGGAGAGCTTCCCTGAAGAAGACTGAGGGGAGGGCAGGCCATGCTGAAAAGGGAGACATGGCTCTCCTGATTGGGGACCTGCAGCCCCCTTCCAGGGCAGGACATCATCCTCGCATCACACGAGATCCATAGAAGTGTTCCATCAGGGCCAGATATTTGTCTCGAGAAGGCTACCCTGGCATCGGACTGCACAGGGCACCAGGGACGAGGGCCAGATGGAGGACGGACAATACCCCGGAGGTCATGGGGCAAGAGCAGAGGCACACGACCTTGAAGATGATGATGAAAAGCAGGAGGTGGCAGCATGGAGCCGGCCCAAAAGTGCCATGGGAGCAGTGCCCACAGCTACACTGACTGGGGGCCTTCTGTGCCAGGAGTGGCTGACTTCAGTGGGCTCCAGACTAGTCCTGACCACAAGTCTAGGAAGTGTGCACCACCCCCGGCCTCCTCTCCCCTTGCAGCTGCTAGGAATCACGGTCACAGACCCTGGTCGGCTTTCGTGGAAACCAAGCAGTGGCTCCCCCGCATGCTGCACCTCTGGTGGTGGTCCAGTGCGACCCTCGTGCCTGGCCAGACACTGATGTCTACCTGTCTCCACACAAATCCACAGACAGGAGGGTGTCCCTGAATTCCACAGCACCTGATGAAACAGATCCACGGAACCCAACACCCAGTGGGTCACTCGGGACCTCACCTATGAGGTCATGGAGCTCACCATACCCTATTTCCGTCACTTCCCACAGAAAGCCTGGTTCTGATCCCCCACAATACCATACATCCTGGTTGCTGACCTGGGGTCATGCCATGAACCCACATGGCACCTTTCTTTTAGAGAAGCCTATGCCTACACCTCCTAGAAAATATTTCTAATGAAGTACAAGCCCATCAGGACTACGGTGTGAACGGTAGCACACAGCCTGCATGGTAGTAGTCAGTAATTCTAACAAGGGTTAACCCCACACCCCGTCTCACAAAACCTTCCTCCGTCCCCACGGAACTCATGGTCTGCCCTCAGAAAACCCTCCAGGAAACAAACCTTTCATCTGAATGCTCTCTTCACCTTCTGCTACAAATCTTGTGCAACCACAATGATATGAAACTAGAAATCAGTCTCAAGAAAAAAACGGGACAGTCAAAAACAGGTGGAGATTGGGGGGCCTGGGTGGCTCAGTCATTAAGGATCTGCCTTCAGCTCAGGTCGTGATCCCAGGAGCCTGGGATCTAGCCCTGAATCAGGCTCCTTGCTCAGTGGGAAGCCCGCTTCTCCCGCTCCCACCCCCCTGCTTGCGTTCCCTCTCTCGCTGTCTCACTCTCTGCCAGATACTTAAATAATCTTAAAAAAATATGTGGAGATTTAACAACATGCTACTGAACAACCAACAGTCAAAGAAGAAATCAAAAAAATTTTTAGAAATACCTTGACACTGATGAAAAAGACAACCTACAAAAACTTATGGGATGCAGCAAAAGTAGCTCTACGGGGGGGACGTTCATAGAAATTCAAGTCTTCATCAATCCATGAGAATGCTCTCCAATAAACAGCCTGATTTCTGTGGTAAAGAAGTAGAAAAAAAAAACAGCAAACAAAGCCCCAAATTAGTAGAAATAAGGAAATAACAAAAAGGAATTCATAAATAAATCCAACAGAGACTAAAAAGAGAAAAAAAAAAAACACACAATGAAAATGAGAGCTGCCTTTTTTGGAAAGATAAACAAAACTGACAAACTTAGCTAGACTCACCAAGAAAGACAGAGGACTCGAATGCAATCAGGAAAGAAAGATAATGGATTCCTGTCTCATATCAAAATCAAAAGAACTCTTCCACCTTGGACACAACAACTTCTTGCAAGCCACGTCTCTAAAGGCAAAGGAAATAAAAGCAAAAATGAACTATTGGCACTTCATCAAGATAAAAAGTTTCTGCACGGCAAAGCAAACGATCAACAAAACAAAAAGGCAACCTATGGAATCGAAGAAGATATCTGCAAATGATATTACAGATAAAGGGCTGGTATCCAAGATCTATAAAGAACCCCTCAAACTCGACACCCAAAAAATGGGCAGAAGACACAAAGAGATACTTGTCCAGAGAAGACATACAAATGGCCAACAGACACATGAAAAAATGCTCCACATCACTTGCCATCAGGCAAATACAAATCAAAACGACAATGAGATACCACCTTACACCAGTTAGAATGGTTAAAATTAACAAGGCAGGGGGCACCTGGGTGGCACAGCGGTTAAGCGTCTGCCTTCGGCTCAGGGCGTGATCCCGGCATTATGGGATGGAGCCCCACATCAGGCTCCTCCGCTATGAGCCTGCTTCTTCCTCTCCCACTCCCCCTGCTTGTGTTCCCTCTCTCGCTGGCTGTCTCTATCTCTGTGGAATAAATAAATAAAATCTTGAGAAGAAATTAACAAGACAGGAAATAAAAAAAAGTCAGAGAGGATGTGGAGAAAGGGGAGCCCTCTAACACTACTCGTGAGAATTCAAGCTGGTACAGCCACTTTTGAAAACAATATGGAGATTCCTCAAGACGTTGAACACAGAGCTATCCTACGACCCACCAACTGCACTACTGGGTATTTACCCCATAGACACAGAGTAATGAAAAGAAGGGGCACCTGTATCCCAATGTTCATAGCAGCAATGTCCCTAATAGCCAAACTGTGGAAGGAGCCAAGATGTCCTTCAGCAGATGAATGGACAAAGAAGATGTGGTTCATCTATACAATGGAATATTACTCAGTCATCAGAAAGGATGAATACCCACCATTTACACCAACGTGGATGGACCAGGAGGGGATTATGCTAAGTGAAATTAAGTCAAGCAGAGAAAGACAATTATCATATCGTTTCACTCCTATGTGGAATGGAAGGAATAGCATGGAGGACATTAGGAGAAGGAAGGGAAAAGTGAAGGTGGGGAATGAGAGGGGGAGATGAACCATGAGAGACTATTGACACTGGGAAACAAACTGAAGGTTGCAGAAAGGGAGGGGTAGGGGAATGGGTTATCCTGGTGATGGGTATTAAGGAGGGCACGTGTCATAATGAGCACTAGGTGTTATATGCAAACAATGAATCCTGGAACACTACATCAAAAACAAATGAAGTACTGTAGGGTGACTAACATAATTTTAAAAAAAGAGAAAGATATGAAATCCACACAGGAAAACGGTCACTATTTGCAAATGACATGAAATCCCAAAGGATTCCACCAAAAAAAAAAAAAAAAACCTGTTAGAATAAACAAATTCAAGAAAGCTGCAGGATATAAAGTCAATATACAGAGACCTGTTGTCTTTATTTTTTTTCAGATTTTATTTATTTATTTGACAGGAAGAGAAAAAGCACGAGCCGGGGGAGTGTCAGAAAGACGGAGAAGCAGACCCTCGCTAAGCGGGGAGCCCAACACGGGCCTCGATCCCAGAACCCTGACCTGAGCTGAAGGCAGACGCTTCACCTATGGAGCCACCCAGATGACCCAACTTCTTGCATTTCTGTATACTGATGACACACTTTCGCAAAGAGAAATTAAAAAAGCAATGCCATTTACAATTGCATCAAAAAAAAAAATCTAGGAATAAAAGTAACCAACAATGAGAAAGACATAGTACACTCAACACATGGCAGAAAAGAAATGAAAAACATGTGTGTCGAGGGGGGCAGAATGTATGGGTCAAAGATTTGGAAGGCAACACAAACAAATGGAAGCATACGCCATGCTCCTTAACTGGAAGAGTTAATTATGTGAACATGTCCATCGTACCCAAAGCAATCGACAGATGTGATGAAATCCCCATCTGAATTCCAGTGGCATTATTCGAGGAAATAGAAAACAGTCCTCAAACTTGTATGGAATCACAAAAGACCCCAAATACCCAAAGCAACCTGGAGAAAGAAAGGTGCAGTCAACACACTCCTGGATTTCAAGCTAGATTACAAAGCTGTTGTCATCAAAACAGGATGGTGCTGGCAGAAACACAGACACCAGGTCAGTGGAACAGAACAGAAAGCTCAGAAACTTACCCACACGTAGATGACCCTAACTTACGACACAGCAGCAGAAGATATGCCATGAGGGAAGGACTGTGTCTTCAGTGAGCGGTAACAGGCCAACTGGACACTAAATGCAGAAGAATATAACTGGGTCACTTTCTTACACCACACACAAAATTTTTAACGGATGAATGATTTGAACATAAGACCCGAATCCATAAACCTCCAAGAAGACACAGGTACTAAGTCTCTCGACATTGGTTTTGGCAAGGAGTCTTCAGATCGGACACCAAATGCAAAGGCAACAAAAGCAAAAATAAACAAGTGGAACAACATCAAACTGAAATCTTCCACACGGCAAAAGAAACCATCAAAAACTTAAAAGGCCACTGACCCAATAAGAAAAAAATATCTGCGAATCATATGTGTGAGAAGAGGCTAATATCCAAAATGCACACAACACTCATACAAATCAAAACAAAACAAACTGTATAAAAAATGGGGTGAATATGTGAATAGATACTGTCCAAAGATGGCACACAGGTGCCAACAGACAGAAAAAGTTGTTCGACATCACTAATCATCATCAGGGAAACATCAGTCAAACCCACAATCGGCTATCCCCTCACAACTGTTGGAACAGCAATTGTCCCAGAGACAGACACCAGGTGGGGTCAAGGGTGTGCAGACGAGGAGACACTGTGCGCTGTTGGTGGGAATGGAAATTGGTGCAGCCACTGTGACAAACGGTATGGAGGTTCCTGAAAAAATAAATACAACTACCACATGACCCAGCAATGGCTCTACTGAGTATTGATTTGGAGAACACAAAAATACTGCCTCAAAAAGACAGATGCACTCCCACGTTCACTGCAGCATTATTCAATAACCAGACATGGAAACACAGACCTTGGGGGCCTTATGCCAAGTAACTCAGACACAGAAAGACAAATACCAGATGCTCTCATGTACATTCCACGTGGAATAAACAAATACTGAACGCATAGATACTGAGAGCAGATTGGTAGGTGCCAGATTCGGGGATGGGGTGGTAGAAACGGGTGACGGTGGTCCAAGTCTCAATGTTTGAGTGAGAAAATCCGACAGTCATGAAATGTTCTGTCCAGCATGGAGACTAAAACTAACCCCGCAGCATGGGGTATAGGTTTCCCTGCTCTTTGAAAGTACAGGGCTTCTGAGAAACCTTGCACAGCAGAAATGGTGTAAAGAAGGAATGACCATTCATTTACACGGAAAAATTGGACAGTGTGCTCAGACTCCAAGATTCCTTCTCTTTGGCTTTTCTTAGGCCTCAGGACACAAGTTTCTAACGGAGGCCCAGCATAAATGAAGATAAAGCACAGCAGAGGCTCACAGACACAATTCAAAGTGCTGGTGGCTGGATGCGGAGAGCGGTTCCCAGCGGAAGGAGCTGGTTGGGGTGCACGCCGCCTCTGTCGTGCTTCGCCCCAAAACAGATGCTGAACGCGATTCTCACTGTTCACCTTTTTTCATAAGAGGGAAATCCTCTTTAGGTCTCTTCCTCTCACTGAAGCTGGGTAATAACGTAGTTCTTTCAAGAAAGCCAAGCGTCTTACTGTGAACGTTTAAAAGCTGGGGGATACTTGTACTTGAGCATTGCTGAGGGAGGAGATGTGAAAGGTTCTCCCAGACACAAACCTCAGCAGATCCACCGGGAAAGGCACCTTCCTCAGCATGCGGAACACGGACTACCTCCTTACCCCAGAAACCCTCTCCTTCCCCTCGATCAGGACAACCCACAACAGCTGGGAGTTACCCCAATTCCTCCGTTCTCCTGCTCCTAATATCTAACTCATCAGCAAATCCTGTGAGCTCCATCTTCAAAATGGACCCAGAATAGGTCTAACCACTCCATCCAAGGCCCCCTGTCTGGTCCACAGTGCCTGAGTTCCTGGAAAAGCTTCGTCATTGACCTGCCTTGCCATCTTCAACCCTCTGTCATCTGTTCTCAACGCTGTAGCCACGATGGCCTAGTGAAACAGGGTCTCATGGGGTTATAGCCCTGGAATGGCTTTCTGTCGCCCTCTGTCACCTCCCTGAGGTCATGTCCTAAGCTGTCCCCTGTGGCCACAGGGCCTTCTTGCTGCTCCTGGACATATCTGGAATTCTCCTGCCCCAGAGCCTTTGCACATGCTTTCCCTTCTGTTTCGAATGCTCTTGATGTGTTCTCACTCGCCTTCTGAGAAGTCTGAATTGGAGTGACAGGGACAGAAGGTGAGGCTGTGTGTGTTGGGTGAGGCTGGTGGCCCAGAAAAAGGTTTTCTGCCAGCTCTCCACCTGTGCCTCACTTGTCCTCAGCCAGGAACTTGCACACAGCCCTCACCTGTCACAACTCTCACACAGGAGACCCACAGCCACCCCTGGAGCCCACCCTGCCCACACCCTGCTGCAGAATGCATTCAGCTCTCCTCTGGGACCCCTGTCAGCTTTACCCAGACCTGGAACTCCCCCGTCTCCTGCAAAGCTCCCGGATTCCCCCTCTTCTTGCAAAATCACACTGGCGCAAGGCTTTCATGAGAAAGCTATAATGCTAACTAATGAAAGGTTCACACCTACTTTCCCCTTCTGTTGCCTTTCTCTCCTTCTGTCCTACCTGTGCAAACTGTAACATATCAGTGGAACATGAACATGCTCTGAGATCTGAATCTTTCATTGCAGCTTTCTGAGGACTCCTTATGTGATAAGAAACTAGTGTATCTTACAACAGGGTGTTTTACAACTATCATCTATAGACCAGTACAGCCCAAATCACTACAATTTTACCTCACTCTTCATGAAGCAGAACACTTTTTCCTTTCTTCTTTTACTTAAATTCCAGTTAGTTCACATGCCATGGAATATTCGCTTCAGGGGTAGGATTTAGTGGTTCCTCACCTGCATACAGTACCCAGTGCTCATCACAAGCGCCCTCCTTAATACCCCTCACCCATTTAACTCTTCCCCCCACGCCCCTGTCCTGCAGCAACACTCAGTTTGTTCTCCAAGGTTGAGTCTATTTCCTTGTTTGCCTTTCTCATCACCCCTCAACTCTGTTCATCTGTTTTCTTTCTGAAATTCCACAAGCGTGAGAGCATAGGATATTTGTCTTTCCTCACTAATTTTGCTTAGCTTAATACACTCTAGATCCATCCACATCCTTGCAAATGGTAAGATTTCATTCTTTTTGAAGCTGGGTCATATTCCTATACATATAGATATATATATACATATATATATATATATACACACATATATATATATATACACACACACACACACACACACACACACACACACACATATACACGTATCCCACATCTGCTTTATCCATTCATCAGTGCATGGACTTTGGGATTCTCTCCATAGTTTGGCTACTGTGGACATTGTTGCTATAAACATCATGGTGCATGTACCCCCTTCGAATGTGCATTTTTGTATCTTTTGGGTAAGCACCTAGGAGAGCAATTGCTGGATCATGTGGTTGTTCAATGTTTAACTTTTTGAGGAACCCCCACACTGTTTCCCAGACTGTCTGCACCACTCTGCATTCCCACCAACAGGATGGGAGGGTTCCCCTTTAAGCAGAACATTATCTGCTGGCAATTTCATAAGAGGAAACAAAACCTCTGCGAGATGCACCCAGGGTCAGGCAAGCAGTTGCAGAATTCACCCCAAGGCTCCTGACGCCAAGCCCCTTGAAGCCACCAGCATGCCACTATCCAAAAGAATTCCCAGACTCTCCTTCTGACTCCACCACCAAAGAAACTACAGACAGAATATGGCACCTCAAAATATCGAGATAATAGTAAAACTAGAAAGTCAAGCTCAACTTTTAAACAGGAACAGGCCCATTTGGATAATTTTGAATTTTCCCTCCACCCTAATTTTAACTCTTCTGATGAATAAACTAATCAATGATGAAACATCACCTTTGTCAAATGACATCATCCAAGTCTGTATCAGATGAAAAAAAGCCATCTAACTCTAGATGCTGGCCACTCAACCATATCTTAGGCCCAATTGAATAAACACTGTTAGATGAAGGAACAAATTAGATGTTACAAACAGGCACAGAGTGAATCTCACCTTCCCTTTCTAATAAAAGAGGGTTCCTAGGAAACAGATAGTCAAAATACATTTGTAAGCAATAAATGGACAGAGAAATTGTGATCCCCTGCAAAGTTCTCCCTGCAGGGAAACTAAGTAATTCTTGCACCAAACCCAGAATGCTGACAGCTACTTCAATTTTACTTTGTGGCTCAACTAGAGAAAAGAGAAAAGCCCAGGAGGTTTTGGGATAATGAGAGGTTTTACCTCCAGTCCTGACATAGATAGGACATTATGTCAAAATAGCTGTGTTTTCTCTGAACACTGGCGTCCTGTGACAAGCTGCCTCCCTGACTCAGATGCTGACGTTCAAAACCTCGGGTCTCATGGAGCCAGAGCAGAGAAGTGCTGTCAGCTGGGGAGAAGAAGGCACCTCTGACCTAAAGCCTGCACACCTGCTTCGGTTTCTGGACGAAGGGGCAACACATACTTGTTGTTTAGCAGTAATTATCTTCATTCTCAATAGACCAATGACCTTGCCTTTTCTGGAAAGCAGACTTACTCTTCTAAAGAAACCCTCAATTCATCTATTCCCAATGCAACTAGAGTGGGGTCTGGTTTACGCCCGCCTCCAGGCCCCCACCTGGAGGATTCTCCTGCATGATTCTAACAGCCAATTACCACTAACTCGGGGGCACACGGGGCATAATGCTGAAGTTGGGGGATGGCTCTGGGGCTTGCTACTGCCACCCCTGTGCCTGGGGGACCAGGGCACACCCTGCTGAACTCGGGGTACTGCTCAAGATGCATCACCTGCACTGTGTCAGAGAACCGGGGGACACCCCACTGAAGGTGGGGATTCTGTGAGGTCCTTACCCGCACTCTTCCCGGGGAACAGGGGAAACCCTGAAATTCTGCAACCCATCCCACAAAAGCTCAGGTGAGTGGGCGCCCTGGAGTTCACGGGTATGGGGAATAAGGCCAGTTGAGGACATGGGGCGGAAGAGACTTTAAAGGGAAAAAGAAAACTCACCTGAGTCCCCACAATGAACCCTCTCCACGTGCCCTTCCAGAACCCTGCCTCCCACCTGGGGCGCACCCTACCCCCCCCCCCCGACCCCCACCCCGGGGCATGCTGCTCACTCACCAGCCCGGACCTCCGCAGGGCAACTCTCTCTCTCCCAGTGCCCCTTCTTCTGCCCCAGGTCTGCAACCCGCTGCAACTCTGGGACCGCCCACAGAGACGTAGCTCCACCCCCAAGCGGTGATTGGTCGGGGAGGGTGGTGCCCTAGCCCCTTGGATGCCGGGCAACCCGCCCTCAAGCCCCTGGAACCCTGAAAGTGCAGGGGGTCCAAGAGGCGCCTCCTCTACTCAACACCCAGCACAGGCATGGGTGGGGTCGTGGGCCGGGCTCCCCCCACACACCTGGCCCCTTCCAGGGACCCCTCTAGCTGCAGACCACCCTCAGCGTCCTGCCCCTTCCCTTTCTGCACCAGCCCTCCCTGCTGGGGTGTGCCTGGTTCTGGGCAAGGTCAGTGGCTCTCAGACCCTCCAAGGCTTGGGCTTTAGGACATGCAATGATTTCATGCATTTGCAGTATGTACATGTCAGTATGACGTTAATCTTACGGGAGCCAAAGAGGTTCTTTATTTTTTCTTATCTTCATGTTGGCATTTTGGGTTATTGTTTTCTTCTCGAAACAGATGTACAACATGGGCTTGGGGCAGAAATAGGGCCCATGCTTTGAGGTTTTGCCCAGTCATTTTGAGCCGGGTAAAATGTTAAAGGATAGCTTCCCTGGGAGCCCAGGATCAGGGCCCACAGATGATATAAGATAAACATTACTTTTATCATTATAATTGCTCCTAAATGGAGGAATTTGAGACAAAAGCACCTTTCACAAGAGTACCAAGAAATCAAAATGATGCCCACAGAAGGCTACCTGCTCCATGGTCAGCACAGGTAACAGAAGTGTTCACAGTCTCTGGACTCCTGCCCTTCTCCTGCCCAAATCTCTGAAGCACACAGACCACTTAAAATCAGAATTGTAGAACTGCTAGACACCTTAGACATGTCTGGCACCATTCCCTTGTACTGCAGAAGAAAACACAGTAGCTCATTGTCGCAAACTAATTTCAACATGAAGTGCCCCCTGGATGCACTAAGTTCTTTCTCTGCAAATGTTGACTAATGTAAGTCACAGTCATACCAGTTAAACACTACGATGGCTGGGAAGTCATCGTCGGTAAGGGAATATTTTAGCCATGTTTATAAGCATTGGCTCACTTTGTAGAAGAGGCTGAGCTGAGTGTTTTTAAATACTATTTCAGGTACAAGAGAGGAGTTAAGATGGCGGAGGAGTAGGGGACCCCTTTTTCACAGGTCCCCTGAGTCGAGCTGGATAGGTACCAGACCAGCCTAAACAACCACGGAATCAGCCTGAGACGCAGGAAGATACATCTGGATCTCTACAAATGAACATCTCCAGCGCTGAGTATTGAGGTACGAAGTGGGGAGCCGTGAAACCGGGCACAGATATCGGAAGATAAACGGAAGGGGGAGGGAGCCGCCGCGTTCGGGCGCCGGGAAGCGGCAGCCACCTGCACGGGGGGAGCGGGCGGACTCACAGAGGGCACCCGCGAGAGAGCGGACTGAGACCGGTGAGCCGGGAGCGCGCGCCACCAGGCATCTCGCGGAACCCGGGAATCCCGTGTGCTCACGGGATCCAGACTGAGACCGGGAGCTCCCGGAGCGCATGCGGGGCAGCTGGCAGCTGGCAGGCCACCTGCACGGGGGAGCGGGCGGACTCACGGTCGGCACCCGCGAAACAGCAGACTGAGACCCTGAACCGGGTGCGCGCGCCACCAGGCTTCTCACGGAACTCCGGAATCCTGGTGTGCTCACGGGATCCAGACTGAGACCGGGAGATCCGGGAGCGCGCGGGGGCGGCTGGCGGCTGGCGGCATTAGAAACACAAAGGACAGAGACGCGCCTGCCCTGGAAGTGAGGGCAGGGACGCCGGGTGTGGGGCGCACATCCCGGGACGCTACAGGGTTGAGCAGCACCAACAGTAACGGAGTTAAAGTGGCCAGAACATCGGTGGAGAATGGGCCGCAATCCCTCTGTTCTGTGACAATTCAGCCTCTGCTGCTCTGACTCTCAGAAGAGGCACAGCAGACCGCCAGAGAAAGCCGCCAGGGAACAAAAGCCTGGAAATACCGGCTCACAGCGTGCCCACCCCCATCCCCCCTCGCAGGGGACACGGAAACTCTACCCAAACAGGGTTGCCTGAGTATGGGCCTGGCAAAATACAAACTCTTAACAATAGAGAACAAACGGATGGTTACCAGAGAGGAGGAGGTGCATAGAGGGATGAGTGAAATAGATGAAGCGGATTAAGAGGACACTTTTCTGGATGACCACTGAGTAATATATAGAATTACTGAATCACTCTCTTGTACACCTGAAACGAATGTAACACTGTATGTTAGCTCTACTGGAATTACAATAAATTTTTTAAAAAGATTTTTCTTTCAGGAACCTCTTTGAAAAAGCTTTTCCTCTGCAATGTGCATAAGCCCTACTTGGGAGGATTCACTCTACAATAATTATTCATTCTATGCCTCGAATTCAGATTTCACTGAGTTCTTACTGTGGATCCCAGCCCACGGGAGCCATGGTCCTTTTCTGTCCAGGCTCAGCACCTATGCCTTCAAGATTGGAAGTAGAGACACATGTCACTTCACAGTCCAGAAAGCTATTATTGTTTCTGTTTCAGTGTGAGAGAGTCACAGACTTTGGGACAGGTTTCAGAGCAGGTTTATTATGGATCCTGGATCTCTACTTCAATGTTCATTACCTGGATCCATTTGGCTAATAGGTTCCCTGTGGATGGGCTTGCTTCCAAGCACATACATGGAAGATGCAAAGGTGGGTGGGCTTGGTGCGGGACAGGAAGAAGACCAAAAACAGACAAGGGTCCGACCCCTCCCCTGATCCAGGAACTGCTATGGGAGAGTGTTCGGGAGGTAGAATCCATGCGAAACTCCAAGGTCACCAGCTGAACACAGGAGGCACAGGTCAAGGGATCTGGAGATGCAGGGGTTGAAGGCTGCTCTGAGCTACCTCTGGGAGGAAGGGAGGGAAGGAATGAGAAGGAGACACTGCCTGCCCCTGGCCCATGCCAGCTGCCCACCGCTCCGACACGCATCCGTCTACACAGCTGACACACAGCCTGGGCTCAGGATGGGCTGGCTCGGGTCCCTCAATCCTCAGTGGGACAGCTGGCCCCAGGGCTCAGAGACAGGCTGAGGGAGATGAGAGGGAAAGCTGCCCCACCCAGGTCATCCCCTCCTTGAGCAGACAGCCCTTCAGAACTGCTAAAAAAAAAAAAAAAACCCACTAACGGCGTTGAAAGACATGCCATGGATGAACTAAGGCATAGAGATTGGTGCTCTGCATATCTAACCCAGATGACCTCACTGGAAACTCTCACTGAAAACAGCATTACTATTTCCATTCATGGAAGAATACCAGCATTCAATCCCAGGAATCCGGAGTCAGCATCCTGCTTCCTCAGCAAACCTCCCGTGGCATTGGGAACACCTGGGTCACATGCCTACCTCCACTAATCAATGGGATGATGATTAGTTTTGGTCACACGGATGTGCCAGATCCCAGAGCAGACGAGTCTGGGCATAGCTTGAAAATTGGAAAAGAAAAGACACCGAATAACAAAGGACCATTAAGTTGGAAGGAAATGAACCTCCAAGAAGGCTTCTAGGATTTATTAAAAATCTGAACCTATATTCTCATCCACTCTGAGGAATTGCAGAACAAAAGTTGCAGTTCTAATTTATACCTAGCAAGACCGAGCACACAAAAGGGAACAGCTCATCCAAACTCAGGTTTTAGAAGTTCTGAGAGGTCAAAGATGGCGAAGGAGTAGGAGACACCTTTTTCAGCCGGTCCCCGAGTCGAGCTGGATAGGTACTAGACCAGCCTAAACAACCACGGAACCAGCCTGAGACGCAGGAAGATGCATCTGGATCTCTACAAATGAACATCTCCGGCTCTGAGTATTGAGGTACGAAGCGGGGAGCCATGAAACCGTGCACAGATATCGGAAGATAAACGGAAGGGGGAGGGAGCCGCCGTATTCGGGCGCCGGGCGGACGGCACCCGCAAAACAGCAGACTGAGACCGTGAGCCGGGTCCGTGCGCCACCAGGCATCTCACGGAACACCGGAATCCCCGTGCACTCGCTGGAACCAGACTGAGACCAGGAGCTTCCGGAGCGCGCGTGGGGCGGCTGGCGGCTTGCGGCGTTAGAAACACAAAGGACAGAGACACGCCGGCCCTGGAAGTGAGGGCTGGGACCCCGGGTGTGGGGCGCACATCCCAGGACACTGCAGGGTTGAGCAGCACCAACAGTAACAGAGTTAAAGTGGCCAGAACATTAGTAGAGAACGGGCCGCAATCCCTCTGTTCTGTGACAGAGGCTGAAATTCGGCCGGCTGCTCTGACTCTCAGAAGAGGCATAGCAAACCGCCAGGGAAAGCCGCCAGAGAACAAAAGCCTGGAAATACCGGCTCAGAGAGTGCCCATCCCCATCCCCCCTCGCAGAGGACACGGAGACTCTACCCAAACAGGGTTGCCTGAGTCTCGGCGCGGCAGGCCCCTCCCCCAGACCACAGAAGGCAGGCTGAAAAATCAAGAAGCCCACAATCCGGGCGCCTGGGTGGCGCAATCATTCAGCGCCTGTCTTTGGCATAGGGCGTGATCCCAGCGTTCCGGAAAGGAGTCCCTCATCGGGCTCCTCTGATGGGAGCCTGCTTCTTCCTCTCCCACTCCCCTGCTTCTGTTCCCTCTCTTGCTGGTTGGCTGCCACATAAATTAATAAATAAAATCTTTAAAGAAGAAGCCCACATCCCTAAGATCCCTATAAAACAAGGGGCACTGCCTGGGACCCAGTCAATAATTTGGGCTCTGGACAACCCCGCAACCTCTCCTCATCAGAATGACAAGAAGGAGAAGCCCCCCCCCCCCCCAGCAATGAAAAGACAGTGAGTCTGTGGCCTCTGCCACAGAAATAATGGATATGGATGTAACCAAATTATCAGAAATGGAATTCAGAGTAACGATGGTCAAATTGATGAGTAGAATTGAAAAAACTATTAACAAAAAGGTTACTGAGAATATAGAATCCCTAAGGACAGAAATGAGAGCAAATCTGGCAGAAATTAAAAATTCCATGAGCCAAATGCAGGCAAAATTAGAGGCTCTGACGGCTAGGGTCACAGAAGCAGAGGAACGGGTTAGTGAATTGGAGGATGGGTTAATAGAGGAAAAAAACAAAATAGAAGCTTCTCTTAAAAAAATCTAAGCCCACGAATGTAGGTTATGGGAGATTACTGACTCAATGAAACGATCCAATGTTAGAATCATCGGCATCCCCGCGGGGGTGAAGAAAAACAGAGGTCTAGAAGAGATATTTGAACAAATTGTAGCTGAAAACTTCCCTAATCTAGCGAGGGAAACAAACATTTGTGTTCAAGAGGCAGAGAGGACCCCTCCCAAGCTCAACCACGACAAACCTACGCCACGTCACGTCATAGTGCATTTCGCAAATATTAGATCCAAGGATACAGTATTGAAAGCGGCCAGGGCAAAGAAATTTCTCACGTACCAAGGCAAAGGCATCAAAATTACGTCAGACCTGTCTACACAGACCTGGAATGAGAGAAAGGGTTGGGGGAGCATATTTAAACTCTTTCAGAGAAAAACATGCAGCCAAGGATCCTTTATCCAGCAAGGCTGTCATTCAGAATTGATGGAGAAATAAAGACATTTCAGAATCGCCAGTCACTAACCAATTTTGTAACCATGAAACCAGCCCTACAGGAGATATTACGGGGGGTTCTATAAAAGTAAAAAGGCCCCAAGAGTGATACAGAACAGAAAGTCACAGCCAATACAAACAAAGACTTTACTGGCAACATGGCATCATTAAAATCATATCTCTCAGTACTCAGTCTTAATGTTAATGGCTTAAATTCTCCCTTACAACACCACAGGGTTGCAGATTGGATAAAAAGAAATGACCCATCCATTTGCTGTCTACAAGAGACTCATTTCGAACCCAAAGATGCATTCAGACTGAGAGTAAGGGGATGGAGTACCATCTTTCACGCAAATGGACCTCAAAAGAAAGCTGGGGTAGCAATTCTCATATCAGATAGATTGGATTTTAAACTACAGACTATAGTTAGAGACGCAGAAGGGCACTATATTATTCTTAAAGGAAGTATTCAACAAGTGGATATGACAATTATAAATATATATGCCCCCAACAGGGGAGCAGCAAGATACAGAAGCAACTCTTAACCAGAATAAAGAGACATATAAATAAAAATACATTAATAGTAGGGGACCTCAACACTCCACTATCAGAAATAGACAGAACACCCTGGCAAAAACTAAACAAAGAATCAAAGGCTTTGAATGCCATACTCGACGAGTTGGACCCCATAGATATATAGAGAACACTACACCCCAGAATCAAAGAATACTCATTCTATTCTAATGCCCATGGAACATTCTCAAGAATAGACCATGTTCTGGGACACAAAACAGGCCTCAACCGATACCAAAAGATTGAAATTATCCCGTGCATATTCTCAGACCACAACGCTCTGAAGTTGGAACTCAACCACAAGGAAAAATTTGGGAGAAACTCAAACACTTGCAGACTAAGAACCATCCTGCTCAGGAATGACTCGATAAACCAGGAAATCAAAAATAAAACAATTTATGGAGACCAATGAGAATGAATATACAACAGTCCAAAACCTATGGGATACTGCAAAGGCAGTCCTAAGGGGGAAATACATAGCCATCCAAGCCTCACTCAAAAGAATAGAAAAATCTAAAATGCAGTTTTTATATTCTCACCTCAAGAAGCTGGAACAGCAACAGAGGGACAGGCCTAATCCACGCACGAGGAAGCAGTTGACCAAAATTAGAGCTGAAATCAATCAAGCAGAAACCAGAAGTACAGTAGAGCAGATCAACAGGACTAGAAGCTGGTTCTTTGAGACAATCAATAAAATTGACAGACCATTGGCAACACTTATCCAAAACAAAAGAGAAAGGACCCAGATTATTAAAATTATGAATGAAAAAGGAGAGGTCACGACGAACACCATTGAAATTGGAAGGATTATTAGAAATTTTTATCAACAGCTATATGCCAATAAACTAAGCAATCCGGAAGAGATGGAATCCTTCCTGGAAACCTATAAACTACCAAGATTGAAACAGGAAGAAATTGATTTCTTAAACAGGCCAATTAATGATGAAGAAATTGAGTCAGTGATAAACAACCTTCCAAATAACAGAACTCCAGGCCCGGACGGTTTTCCTGGGGAATTCTACCAAACTTTCAAAGAAGAAATAATACCTATTCTCCTAAAGCTATTTCAAAAAATAGAAACAGAAGGAGAGCTACCAAACTCATTCTATGAGGCCAATATTACCTTGATCCCCAAACCAGGCAAAGACCCCCTCAAAAAGGAGAATTACAGACCGATTTCCCTAATGAATATGGACGCCAAAATCCTCAACAAGATACTTGCTAATAGAATCCAACAGTTCATTAAAAGGATTATCCATCCCGATCAAGTGGGATTCATACCTGGGATGCAAGCGTTGTTCAATATTCGCAAATCCATCAGCGTGATACATCATATCAACAAGAAAAGACTCAGGAACCATATGATCCTCTCAATCGATGCCGAAAAAGCATTTGACAAAATACAGCATCCTTTCCTGATTAAAACCCTTCAGAGTGTAGGAATAGAGGGTACATTTCTCAATCTCATAAAAGCCATCTATGAAAAGCCTACTGCAAATATTATTCTCAATGGGGAAAAGCTGAAAGCCTTCCCTTTAAGATCAGGAACTCGACAAGGATGCCCACTCTCGCCACTATTATTCAACATAGTACTAGAAGTCCTTGCAACAGCAATCAGACGACAAAAAGGGATCAAAGGTATTCAAATCGGCAAAGAAGAAGTCAAAATGTCTCTCTTCACAGATGACATGTTACTCTATGTGGAAAACCCCAAAGAAGCCGCTCCCAAACCATTAGAAGTTATAGAGTAATTCAGAAACGTGGCGGGATACAAAATCAATGCTCAGAAATCAGTTGCATTTCTGTACACGAATAGCGAGACCGAAGAAAGAGAAATTAGGGAATCCATCCCATTTACAATAGCACCAAAAACCATACGTTACCTTGGAATTAACTTAACCAGAGACGTAAAGGACCTATATTCTAGAAACTATAAATCCCTCTTGAAAGACATTGAGGAAGACATAAAAAGATGGAAAGATATTCCATGCTCATCGATCGGAAGAATTAACATAGTTAAAATGTCCATTCTACCCAGAGCAATCTACTCTTTCAATGCTATCCCGATCAAAATACCGAGGACATTTTTCAAGGAACTGGAACAAATAGTCCTTAAATTTGTTTGGAACCAGAAAAGGCCCCGAATCTCCAAGGAACTGTTGAAAAGGAAAAACAAAGCTGGGGGCATCACAATGCCGGATTTCGAGCTGTACTACAAAGCTGTGATCACAAAGATAGCATGGTACTGGCACAAAAACAGACACATAGACCAATGGAACAGAATAGAGAGCCCAGAAATGGACCCTCGGCTCTTTGGGCAACTAATATTTGATAAAGCAGGAAAAAACATCCGGTGGGAAAAAGACAGTCTCTTCAATAAATGGTGCTGGGAAAATTGGACAGCTACATGCAAAAGAATGAAACTTGACCACTCTCTCACACCATACACAAAAATAAACTCCAAATGGATGAAAGACCTCGATGTGAGACAGGAATCCATCAAAATTCTAGAGGAGAACATAGGCAGCAACCTCTACGACATCGGCCAAAGCAACCTTTTTCATGATACATCCCCAAAGGCAAGAGAAACAAAAGATAAAATGAATTCATGGGACTTCATCAAGATTAAAAGTTTCTGGGGCGCCTGGGTGGCATAGCGGTTAAGCGTCTGCCTTCAGCTCAGGGCGTGATCCCGGCGTTATGGGATCGAGCCCCACATCAGGTTCCTCTGCTATGAGCCTGCTTCTTCCTCTCCCACTCCCCCTGCTTGTGTTCCCTCTCTCGCTGGCTGTCTCTATCTCTGTCGAATAAATAAATAAAATCTTAAAAAAAAAAAAATTAAAAGTTTCTGCACAGCCAAGGAAACAGTCAGAAAAACTAAGAGGCAGCCCACGGAATGGGAGAAGATATTTGCAAATGACACTACAGATAAAGGACTGGTATCCAAGATCTACAAAGAACTTCTCAAACTCAATACACGAGAAACAAATAAATCAAAAAATGGGCAGAAGATATGAACAGACACTTTTTCAATGAAGACATACAAATGGCTAACAGACACATGAAAAAATGTTCAAAATCATTAGCCATCAAGGAAATTCAAATCAAAACTTCACTGAGATACCACCTTACGCCAGTTAGAATGGCAAAAATAGACAAGGCAAGAAACAACAAATGTTGGAGAGGATGTGGAGAAAGGGGATCCCTCCTACATTGTTGGTGGGAATGAAAGTTGGTACAGCCACTCTGGAAAACAGTGTGGAGGTCCCTTAAAATGTTAAAAATTGAGCTTCCCTATGATCCAGCCATTGCACTACTGGGTGTTTACCCCAAAGATACAGACGTGGTGAAGAGAAGGGCCATATGCACCCCAATGTTCATAGCAGCAATGTCCACAATAGCTAAATCGTGGAAGGAGCCGAGATGCCCTTCAACAGATGACTGGATTAAGAAGTTGTGGTCCATATATACAATGGAATATTACTCAGCTATCAGAAAGAACGAGTTCTCAACATTTGCTACAACATGGACGGCACTGGAGGAGATAATGCTAAGTGAAATAAGTCAAGCAGAGAAAGACTCTATCATATGATTTCTCTCATCTATGGAACATAAAAACTAGGAAGATCGGTAGGAGAAGAAAGGGATAAAGAAAGGGGGGGTAACCAGAAGGGGGAATGAAACATGAGAGACTATGGACTACGAGAAAGAAACTGAGGGCCTCAGAGGGGAGGGGGCATGGGGGAATGGGATAGACCGGTGATGGGTAATAAGGAGGGCACGTATTGCATGGTGCACTGAGTGTTATACACAACTAATGAATCATTGAGCCTTCCATCGGAAACCGGGGATGTACTGTATGGTGACTAACATAATATAATAAAAAATCATTAAAAAAAATTCTCTGATAGCTTTTCAACATTTTTCAACAGTCATTTTAAAATTTTGAACAAATCTGCCTCTTGTTATTACTCTTGGAAGAGATGATCCTATAGGACTTTTCTTCCTTTGATATGAAGAATATTTCATAATATTATAAACTATTATCAAATCTAAAAATTAAATTTTTTATAAGTACATGTATACTTGTGTTTAAGATGGAAATAGGAAAGTATAGCCATCATTAGTTATGTAAATAACTCCTGTCTATACATATAGATGTATGGATATAAAGATATCTTACAATTTTTAAAATAAGGTATCATGGACTTGCTTTGTTATTTTTATGATTGTTGAATACATGCCTCACTGTACCCTCACAAGTCAGTTATTTATATGCGCACACTGAAACTGACTCACCCAAGATCACACAGCTAGATTACTTACTAAACTGGGTTGCAATAAAGCAACATTTAGGCCATGTGATAGATCTTTTTTTTGTATGTAAATTTACTCCTTAGGCATGATCTTTTGTTTTGTGATTAAACTTCCAAAGGGCATTTTTGACATTCACATTACCTTATTTCAAGTGGAAATTAATTTCCCCTTGACAAGTGTTGTGAGTTTCAAAATATCCCTGTGCACATGTTTGCTGAGAAGGTTATTTATATTACAAATGCTTGCGTCAAAGATATCTAAGCTTTTATTATGCACACATATCTTTATATACATAGTACTCATTATAAGTTTATGAGATTAGTGTTCTGTAGTGACTTTTGGAAACTAGTCTACCGCTTTATGATTATGCTGTGTGTTTCACATCCTATTTAAATGTTATTTTGGCCTTTAAATTTTTAACCTTGTAAGTTTCATTACCGTGTTATACAATTTCATCTGAATAACCACGCCAAAAAAAAAAAAATTAGAGCTCTTCAGCTCTAAATTCATGTGACTGAAAGTAGCTCTCCTCGTCTTTGTTATTATGATCAGCACCTTGAAACTCGAGGCAAAGTTGTTGATGGGCAGAGATCCTGAGGGCGGGAACTGCAGGCAGCTCCGTGGCTGGAGGAAAGCATCTGAATGCAGGCCCTGGCACTTCTGCAGAGCAAGATTCTTCATTCCAAATCTGTGGAATAGACCAAAAACCCGAAGCATCTGGCAGGATATGTGGCAGCTGGAAAATCCCCTAACCACATATTTTAAAGCCCATAAGATGCTTGTGGTTTAACACGTATATGTCGTTATTCTAACATTCACTAAAATAAAATGCAATTACACATTACTGAATACTATTGATTTTCTCTTATATCAGGATAATTTCGGCTGTCTTAATTCCCTCAGATAATATCTTAGAACTCACTTGTGTGCTAAATGGTAACCCAGAGATTAATTTACATTTTTCTTTTTAGTGAAGATATAAATGAATTAAAACTTTAGAAAAAATAACCCAAGGCCCTCAAGTACTGATTATCCCCCTTGCTTTAACCTGAATTCTCCTTTTATTAAGAAAGATTCACTATTCAAGGAACATTTTATCTTCATTCATAAAATGAAGTCTTTCATTTCTGGGGACTCATGACAAATGAACAAATGAAGGGACAGATGAAGACTCATTAAGGGATTTGTTTGAATTTAAATGGGGAAAAGATTTCCAATAGGTAAATTAAATATGCAGATATATGTGCATATATGTATATGCATATACTTGCCTGTGGTTTTCTTCAGTAAGTTAATTTATAGCTTTTTTTTTTTTTTACTTTAAGGAATAGGAAATGGGTGTTTATATGAATGGGGCTTAATCTTTGCAGCAGTTCCAGGATGTCTCCATTGCTTTTCACTTAAGAAAACATATCCAGCCTTTGCCTGCCTAAATCAGGATATTTCCATTAGAAGAAGGAGGAGGAGGGGAAGAAGAAGGAGGAGAACCACCTCGCCAGGTCCAGTGTGATGCCTTGTTTTACATTAAGTGTTATAGAAATCTTTACAAATGTGTGCAGCTGTTTCCCTTCAGTCAATGATAGTATTTATTCGGAGACCTCCTGCAATTTCATGGCCGATGACTCCTGTTGCCATAAACCATTCAGAGGGAAAGGAAAACCCAATGAGTAATCACTGTGCACTGAAAATGTCATTGTAAAAGTAAGGTGGCAGAGACAAGGCCTCTAGAGTTGAACTCTGAAGACCCAAACCAACTCTAATCAATCTGTTAGATTTTGTTACTCAAACTTGGGAGCATTTTTATGCCACTTGAGCCATTTAATATTATTTTAAATTGAATGCCTTTACTTTAACGTGAAATACTAATTAACCATTGTTAACTCCATAAGATTTTTTTTTATCCCCTTTCCCTTCCATTGGCTATATAACAGTGATTATAGTCAGTTCTGTAAAATGCCTTGTTTTCTTCATTTTTATTAGAAAAACTAAATTAATAAACTTGAAACTTTTCATTAAAAGAAGTTCTTAAAAATTTAGTATCTTAATGTTCAAAATAAGTAACTAAAGGGTAGCATAAGAAAATTTTTAAAAAAGGGATAATCCTTGATATATAATGTGTGTGCATACATACACAAAGATGATAGATAGATAGATGATAGATAGTCATAACATTATTAAAGCAACATTTTCTACCCTGGGATATATTTTCAAAAGAAAATAGAAACATATGCACCTAATTTTATTTATATGGTAATTTTTCACTTTTTTATATTAGGTGAAAAGGTAATAGGTTTTTTTTTTGTAGAGTTTTTTCAAAAGAAATAGTTAAGGGGCACCTGGGTGGCTCAGTTGGTTAAGCATCTGCTTTAAGCTCAGGTCATGATCCTGGAGTCCCAGGATCGAGTCCTGCATCAGTCTCTCTGCTCATCAGGGAGTCTGCTTCACCCTCTCCCACTCCCGCTGCTCATGTTCTCTCTTTCTCTCTCTCTCACTCTCTCTCAAATAAATAAAATCTTTTAAAAAAATAAAAATAAAGTAAAAAAAATAGTTAAAACCCATGTTAAGAAATCCCTTCTTTTAATATGAAAGTGACTTTTTATTTTATTCTATTTTAATTCAATATAGTTAACATACAGTGTTATATTAGTTTCAGGTGTACAATATAGTGATTCAACAATTCCATACATTACTCAGTGCTCATTGTGATAAATGTACTCTTAATCCTTGTCACCTATTTCACCCATCCCCCCCACCCAACTCCCTTCTGATAACCATCAGCTTGTTCCCTGTAGTTAAGAGTCTGTTTTTGGTTAGTTACTTTTTTCCTTTGTTTTGTTTCTTAAATTCCACATATGGGTGAAATCATATGGTATTTGTCTTTCTCTGTCTGACTTATTGCACTTAGCATTATACTCTCTAGATCCATTCATGTTGCAAATGGCAAGATTTCATTCTTTTCTATGGCTGAGTAATATTCCATTGTATATATATCCCACTTCTTTATCTATTCATCTAGTGTTGGACACTTTAGGATATTTGGCTATTGTAAATAATGCTGCAATAAACATAGGGGTACATATATCTAGCTGAATTGGTGGTTTTGTATTACTGCATCATATGGTAGTTCTATTTTTAATTTTTTGAGTAACCTCCCATGTCTTCTGCCCATTTTTAATTGGATTATTTGTTTTTTTGGTGTTGAGTTGTATCAGTTCTGTATATATTTTGGATACTAGCCCTTTGTTGATAATGTCATTTGTAAATACCTTCTCCCAGTCATTAGATTGTCTTTTAGTTTTGTTGGTCATTTCCTTTGCATTTCATTTTGATGTAGTTCCAATAGTTTATTTTTGCTTTTATTTCCCTTGCCTTAGGAGAAATATCTAGAAAATGTTGCTATGGCCAGTGTTAGAGAAATCACTGCTTGTGCTTTCTTCTAGAATTTTTATGTTTCACGTTTCACATTTAGGTCTTTAACCCATTTTGAGTTTATTTTTGTGTACCAAGTAAAAAAGTGGTCCAGTTTCATTCTTTTGCATAGAGATTTCCCAACATCATTTGTTGAAGAGACTCTCTTTTACCCTTTGCATATTCTTGCCTCCTTTGTCAAAGATTAATTGACCATATAATTACAGGTTTATTTCTGGGCTCTCTATTCTGTTCCATTGATCTATGTGTTTATTTTTATGCTGATACCATACTGTTTTGACTACTACAATTTTGTAGTATAACTTGAAATCTGGGATTGTGATACTTCCTCTTTGTTTTTCTTTTTCATGATTGCTTTGGCTATTCAGGGTCTTTTGTGGTTCCATACAAATTTTAGGTTGGTTTGTTCTACTTCTGTAAAAAATGCTGTTGGTATTTTTATAGGGTTTGCATTTAATGTGTAGATTTCTTTGGGTAGTATGGACATTTAAACAATATTTGTCCTTCCAATTCATGAACATGGAATATCTTTCCGTTTGTGTTGTCTTTGATATCTTTTATCAATGTTTTCTAGTTTTCAGAGTATAGACTTTCATCACTTTGGTTAAGTTTATTCCTAGATATATTTTTTAAAGATTTACTTATTTATTTGCCAGAGAGAGAGCACAAACAAGGGGGAGGAGCAGAAGTAGAGGGAGAAGCAGGCTCCTCACTGAGCAAGAAGCCCGATGTGGGCCTCCATCCCAGGACCCTGGGATCATGACCTGAGCCAAAGACAGACGCTTAACTGACTGAGCCACCCAGGGGTCCCTAGTTCTAGATATTTTATTATTTTTGGTGCAATTGTAAATGGGATTATTTTCTCAATCTCTCTTTCTGCTGCTTTATTGTGTATAGAAATGTAATGGATTTTTGTATATTTATTTTTATATCCTGTGATCTTACTGAATTCCTTTATTAGTCCAATAGATTTTTGGTAGTCTTTTGGGTTTTCTGTATGTGGTATCATAAGACATTCCTTTCTTCTGAGAGGAACTGAAATAATCATCATACTTGTGTTTTCTATAGCTAAATCATTCCTTAGTTCTATTTTCTCTCACACAAAGCATTGGGTTATTTTCCTTAGAGAAGATAGGTTTTTTGTTTTGTCTTAGTTTCGTTATTAAGCAATTGAGAGAATCACTTGTATTCTCTGTATCTCAGTCATCAGATGGATCTTCTCAGAAGATGATTATTCCCCAAAGGTGGTGCATGGTTACAGAGATGTTAAGGAGTGAAGGGACCATACCTTCTATTTTTTGTAACTCCCAGAATTTCCAGTTCAGATTCCTGTATCTAAAGAGAGTGCAATTTCAAAGCATCCCAATGATATTGTGCTAACAAGCTTTTTGTGCTGTTTTAACTTCAACTAGTGCTTATTAGGTCTGTAGGAAGCTCTATTTTTAAAAACGACCTTTTGCCATTCCAGTATGAACTTCCCCAGATGGAGTTCTTCATCCCCTCTCAAAAATAATCATACTTACTTCTCTATTGTTGTTGATAGTTCCATTTGTCTCTCCTTCTCTGCAACATCATTTCATTTATTTATCAATAACCTAATATTTCAGGTCCAGTTTGCAGTTTTGAAAACACAAAGATGAATGGGCCATATTCTCTGGCTTTAAAGAATTCATGGAATAGTCAGAACCAAAACACATGGTCAAAATCCAATACTGTAAGGATGATGGCATGTGTAGATCAAGGGGTATGATGGGAACAAGGATGCAGAATACAAACTAAGATTTGAATAATCAGGAACTGCTAAGTAAAATCACCAGTTGTGTTTTAAAGAATGAAGAGTAATTATTCAAGTAAGGCAGAAGGAGGAGATAGGGCATTCTAAACTAAGGATAAAGCTTTTCTTTCTCTTTTTTTAAATGAACATGAAGTACAGAGCTTGTATTGAGTATAAAAAAATTGCACATATAACTAGTGTATCAAATCCATCCTCCTTGGAATGAAAGTATACATGACCCTGATCCTCCTCTTATTATTCTTTATATTCATTTGATGAGGCTAATCATTTCTCTTTTCTCCAGCTGAAACTCAGATGGGGTTTCCCTCATGATTTTTCCAGTCAGTTCCTTCAGTCAATTATTAAAACGCCCAGTCCCATAAAATAGTCAAGATTCCTAGTTGATTTAAAGTTAAAATTTCCCTTTCCCATCTTTTTCTTCCAGTTGAAGAAGGGGATGTGGAAGTATCTTCTCTTTTGCACATAATATAGGAAGATTGGAGTTAATTCAAAGGATATGTAGAGTCATTGAAAATACCTGATCATAACCGTAGTATAGTTATATTTCAGTTTGTAACTATGCTTTGTTTAGAGAATGGATTTAAAGAAATAAGACCAGAGGCAGAAGAGAACAAAGGAGATTTCCCCCCCAATTACCCATGATAGATCTAGTAGTGATGCAGAAGAAAGAAAAGGGAAACTAAGAAAGTAAAATCTGTGTTCACTGGGTGATTGTTTAGATGTGAGTGGAGAAGAAAAATGTGAGTTCAAAGGTAAATCTCAGTTTCCATATTGGATGGGATGGGTGGAATCTGTTGTTTCTGTGGAGGTATACAGAAGGTGGAGTTTTAGACAAGATGTTAAGCTCAGTTTTAAATGTGTTGACTTCGAGGTGCATATGAGACAAAGTGAAGATGGCCATTGGACCCTTGTATCTATTACAGAAGTCTCAAGTAGAGAATGATTATGGTTGAAAACTTTACTATAGATAGTTATAAATGTAGATATAAGTACATGGACTATACATATACATAAGATCTATGTATCTATACTTTTTTCTAGAATTTCCATTTGGTTCTTCAATGAACATTTCAGTTTATCTGCTAAGATTTATGTGTTTAATCATTATGTGTGTATTTTAATTTACATACTGAGCCTAGTTATTATAAATGCTTTTAAAATCTTGTCTGCTAATTACATATGGATCATCTCAGAAACCCCAGTGATTGCTTGTTATTGCTGAAATAGTTTGAGAAATTACTCATATGATAGAATTTATCATTTAAAGTCTATAATTTAGTGGTTTTTAGTATATTTATAGAGTTGTTCATTGATTGCCTTTTATTCTGAGTATTAGTTACATTTTAAGGTTTCTTTGTATAGCTAATAATATGGGATTATATCCAACATTGTGAATGATACCTTACAGAGACACTGGATTCTGATATATTCTATATCTGTATGTATAGACACACACACACACACACACACACACACACGCACACACACATGGCTAAAGTGATAGTTAAATCCACAGAATGGGAAAAACAAGTAGTCAAGGGAAGAAGACACACCTGGGCAATGCCAATGTGTATAATGAGTGGTCTACACAAAGAAGACAGAATTACAAATATCATATACGTTTGCTAAAACTTATTGTAAGTGCATTCATCCTTCCAGAAATTAAAAGAAAATGCAATATAAATAAATTAAAAACAAAAAACAAAAAAAACTTCCTTTTAAAAAAATGTCCATGACTGCCTGATAAATCTGGATTACTCCTTTTTGGGGGGGGGGCAGTGAAGGGAGTGTTGGTAACTATGTTGTGATCAACATCTTTTCATTCTCTGCTCCCTGCTTAGCCATTTAGGATGCAGGGTTTCTGCCAGAGTTATAATGCAGGTGTTCTCTAGTACATTATCATTCCATGATTATGTATACAGACCTTCGATTTACCTCTGTTTCTGGAACTCTCTGTCATTAGGAATATAAGTTTATCGCTTTGACCTTTATCTGTGATGGAGTTTTGTTGAAATCCCCACCATAAATCATACTGGTGTTAACTATTTGTTTTAAAGTCTTTAGGGCCATTATTTTATAAATGGAAATTGAAAGCATCTTTATCTCAATTAAATGAGGTACACATTTTTGTATGTGAGAAGAGATATTTAAAGTCACCTAACAGAAATCTTTGAGTAAGATTGGGATAAGTCAACTACTTTTCTGGTTGAGTAAGTATTGTCAGCTTTATTGTTACTACTAAGAATTTTATCAGCTTAGAACTTGAATTTTGATTTTAACCATGTTTTCAGAAGAAATGTATATCTTTTCTCCTATAATTTTTTGAATGAATTATTGTAAAATGAAGTATTTACTGATTGAGCTATAATAATGGCATCTACTATTTATATAGCACTTACGATAATTTTGTTCAAGTATTTAAGGAATAAAATACCAAATTTAACAATAAATACAGAAATATTGAAGTTCACTTGTATCCATATCAGGTATAGAAGATCTGGGATGGATGGCTAGATAGATAGATGATAGATAGATAGGCAGATAGGCATAAATGAAACAATGAGAGAACCAGTCTATTTCTCAAACTGGTAAGTAGTATTTCCAGACCACAGTGTTATAACTGACTGAAAACTGGTACTAAGGAGAAGACTAAGACCTTATTATTGTATTTTTTCCAACTGTATTGAGATATAATTGACATATAACATTGTATAAGGTTAAGATGTACAAGGTGATTATTTGAACACATATTTTGTGAAATGACTACTATAATAAAGTTAGTTAACACCTCCATTATCTCACATAATTACCATTTTGTTTTTGTGGTGAGAACACTTAAGATCTACTCTCTTAGCAACTTTGAAGTGTATAACACAGTATTGCTAACTGTAATCATCATTAGATGCCCAGAATTTATTAATCTTATAACTAGAAGTCTGTACTCCTTGACCAACTCTTCCCATTTCCCATCCTGTGGCAACCACCATTCTATTCTCTGATTCTGAATTTGGCTTTTTCAGATTACACATATGAGTATTTGTTTTTCCCTGTCTGATTTATTTTACTTAGCATAATGTCCTCAAAGTCCATATAGGTTGTCATACATGGCCAGATTTCTTTCCTTTTTATGTTTGCATAATATTCCACATTGATCAATTTATATGGAATATATATATATTCCATATATATGTATATATATATATATATATATATATATTCCATATATATGTATATTTGCTATTTTTCTATCCATTCATCTATTTATATGGAATATATATGGAATATATATGGAATATATAAATATATATGTATATTTGCTATTTTTCTATCCATTCATCTCTCATTGCTCTAGGCTGTTTCTATATCTTGGTTATTGTAAATAAGGATGCTATGAACACAGGAGTGCAAATATCTCTTTAAGATAGAGATTTCATTTCCTTTGGCTGCATGCCAGAAGTGGAATTGCTGGATCATATGGTAGTTCTATTTCTAGTTTTTTGAGGAAACTCTAAACTGTTTCCCATAGTGTTTGAACCGATTTACATTCCTGCCAACAGTGTATGGGGGGCTTCCCTTTCCTCCACATCCTCACCAACACTTGTTACCTCTTTTCTTTTTGATGACAGCCATTCTAACAGATGTGAAGTAATATCTCATTGTGGTTTTGATTTGCATTTCCCTGATGGTTAGTGATTTTTTTCCACGTAACTCTTGGCCATTTCCTCAATTATATGTTAACCCAATAGAAAGACAAAGCTAATGTATGAAATGAAAGACAATTTCTGTTAAACTCTGTGGAAACAACTATAAGAACAACAGAAGACTAGACTTCATTTTTACTGAAAATCTAATTGCTGAGAGCTTTCACATGCATTCTCTTATTTAATCTTCACAAGAATGCTCTGTGGCGACATTATTAAGGCCATTTTGTAGGTGAGAAACTAAGAAAGCTGTGCTAATTCACAAACATGACTCAAATCCAGATTTATCTCATTCAAAAGGCTGTGATCTTTCCATTATTCCAGGGAAGTAGTGGTGAAGGACGCAGACTACAGTTTCTTTGCTCTGTTTTTCACATGAAAGTAGATTCTGCATGCTAATTCTGTTTTGTATCAGTGGAGCTCCTTTAGGTGGCATTATTTTACATTTGTAAAGGTTAAAGTAATCCGGTTTTTCCGGGGGGGGGGGGGGAAGGAAACTTTTCTCTTTCCAAGGATGGGTGATAACACTCTCAATTTAACCCAGAAGTAGTAGACCAGGAAGGTTTTACATAACACAACTTCCCAGCTTTGCCAACCATGGATATCTTTAGGAAAGTTAAGTCAAGATTTAGACCTCAAATATATAATCCCACTATGAAGTTTCAGACTTCTAATATGAGGTTTCAGAATTTCTAATACATGTTCAAGCAAATGCAGATATCTCTATTTTTTCCTTGCAGAAAACAAAATTGTGATGGTCATAAAAACAGACTGCGTTATGCACTTTTTATACCACTCATAGAATCTAATAATATGCTAAGAGAGTAAAAGTTATGGTAGTTGCTAAATAAGTCTGGAGGCAAGAGCCTCACCACTATCTAACCAAATAAGTATTTTACATTAAAGATCTTCAAGCCAGGCAGGAACTGTAGACAATCATGAAATGCTATTGGTGAGAAACGTAGGCCTGTCTCATATGTCTAAACTTGGAGTTATCTTTCTCACCCAAATATATGTAGTTATTTTCCATATTTTTCTTTTCAAACTATTGTTACCATCAAAACATACTGAATATATACAGAGCTTGGTAGCCTCGCCAGAAGTGCTGCAAACGATGAAGAGTTCAAAGTTTCAAGAGGTGGTTTATACCATTGAAAGGTGTTAATAATTTTTAGAGCAAACTAGGCCTGAAGACATCTCAGATCACACTATGTGGTAACTTCAGTATCCCCTAAAAATAGTGACGGAGCCAATCTCAGGGGACATTCAAGATTTGCCTCATTTGTAAATACTATCTGGACTATGTGTTTAGAGTGAATAAGAGATTGATGTTTACAGACTTCTGTTAGATGCCTCTCCAACTAGATTATACTGCTTATTATCATCACCCTTAAGATGTTTTTAAGTCAACTTTTAGAGAAAAACTGATCCATTTGTTCAACACATATATATTTTTTAAATTTTTATTGAAATTCCAGTTAACATACGGTGTAATATTAGTTTCAGGTGTACAATTTAGTGAGTCAACACTTACATACAACACCTGGTGCTTATCCCCAGGGCATGTCTTAATCCCCATCACCTGTGTAATGCATTCCTGCACCCTCAACACATATTTTTGAGCACTATGAAATAAACCTTAATCTCAGTGCAAGAGATACCACAGAGAACAAGATACACAAAGTTCACAGTCTCATAGGGTTTATGTTCTCATGTAATACCCATGTCTGCATCGTGTCTTCACTGAAAGTCAGTATTTATTTTTATTGACTGATATTATAAATATCTTTAACAAAATATATCAAGTGAATTATAATGAAAGAAAATTAACTTTTGTCACCTCATTGGTATATGATATTGATCAATGAATAAGTGAATTAATTATTTTCATCAAATATGACTGTTATTAACATAGTTCTACTTTCATTTTAGGTTTGGAGTACGAGTCAAAATTTACATGCATGCTGGATTTTACTAAAACTATAACCTCATTTGTGGCAATTAGTTTCATGTAACATCCAGGTTCTACTAAAGGACATTCTGGAAGGTATTCTGACAAAGAGTGGAACATTACTTGTTTTCATCTGACCGCTAATAATCAAATTCCAGCCAGTCTACAAACTTTGGTCAAAAGTAAGTGTCACTTAATTGTCTAATAAATTATTTTCTATGGTGTTTCTTCCCCTTATAGTTGTTTTTTTTTCCTCACTATGAACTTTTCCCACTTTTCAGTTTTTCCTTATCTTAGTAGTCAAGTTAGTGTTATAGGAAGGGTGTATTTCTTAACTGCAACCCAAAAGACTAAAAATAAGACTGACAGTGGAATTCTTAATAGAAATTTTTTTAAAAAATGGCAATTATCATTTTAAACAAAATAATTTAAAATATAAATCTATGCCCACTGAGAATATCCTTCAAAGTAAAGGTGAAATAAAGACATGTCCACAAAATTATAGTGAAGAGAATTCACTAGTAGTAGATAGATACTAAAAGGAAGTCTTCAAGAAGAAGGAAAATACTCCTAGAAATAAATACAGAAAAGAGTAAAAGTGCTAAAAAAACTAAAGAATGGAAAAACATGTTATTTCAGCAGTATCCAAAAGAAGTCTTATGTAGTTATGCCAATGTCAAATAGGGAATATTTTAAGGCAAGAAGTATCACTAGAAATAAAGAGAGAGCAAAAAAATAAATAGAAGAAAAACATTTCTTAATGAAAAAGGTCAATCTACCAAGAAGATTTAATAATTCTAAAATTGTGTGCATCCAACAATTTAAGTTCCAAATATATACAGAACAAAGTGGCAAAAGTAAAAGGTGGAGTGCAAAAATCCACAATGAAGAAGATTTTAACACACATTTCTCATAACTAAGTCCAAGCAGGAAAAAAATTCAATAAGCACATAGAAGATCTATAGAAGTTATTAAGATATTTACCTAATTGATATATATGAAGTGCTGCAGAACAAAATAGATGAATGCACAGATTCTCTTGACATTCACATGAACATTTATCAAAGAGTATTGTAAAAAAATTTTATATAGACTGGAGTAAAAAGAAAATCTCAACAAATGTTAAAGTACTAGATAATTCAGAAAGTCCTTTGATCACAATGTAGTTAAACTGGAATTCAGTCATAAAAGATGACTAGAATATGTCCTTATATTTGAAAATAAAGCTATATATTACTAAATAATCCACAGATCAAGCGTTATACAGTAAAGCTATATATTACTAAATAATCCACAGACAATATTTTGAACTGAATTACAATTTTTTAAAAATCTAGTATTGCCTGCAGAGGCAGGCAAAATTGTTTAGACAGAAGGTATTACATTAAATGTATATATACAAAAAAAGAAAGGCTAAAAATGATTATTCTAAAGGAGTTAGATAATATCAATTCTAAGAAAATGGAAGAAAAACATAAAGAGCAGAAATTAAAATTTAAAATCTATGGAACACTAAATAGTCAATGAAAGTATTAAACAGCCAAAAGTTGATTTCTCTATAAATTATAGACTGATAGATTTGGTACACTCCTAATAAGATCTACTAAGAGGGGCATCTGTGTGGCTCGGTCAGTTAAGCGTCCTACTCTTAATCTGGGCTCAGGTCATGACCTGAAGCTTGTGAGATCAAGCTCTGTGACAGGTCTGTGCTCAGCATGGAGTCCGCTTGAGATTCTCGGTCTCCCTCTTCCTATGCCCCTCCCCCACCCTTAAAACTATAATCTGTTTGACTATACAGATAAAGGAAGAAATGTTTTCTCTAAACAAAACTTCGTTCAAGCTAAAAGACATCACAGACCAGCTACAAAAAAAACAAAAAACAAAAACAAAAAAAACCCCAAAACCAAAAAAACCCGAAAATAGTTTAAATTATGTTCTGTTTCAAGAAAACAAAGTAAGAGATTCATCTAGCATTCAGCAGTTAGAGATTAGGAATATAATAATAAAATTATTTATGGAAATCTGTATCAAAAACTGATTTTCAACCTTTCCAATTTCATGGCGGTCTCATAAATAGCTACCGTATTTTCATCCTTGCAGATGCGAGAATGCTCGATGCCTATCAAAAAGGAATGATGAGGCAGAACAGACAGATGAATTAGGGAAGACTTTTGAAAAAACAAATCAATACGAAAGACTTTCTTTAATAATAGAGTGTAAATCCAACCAGGAAGGCAGTTGTGCCAGAGCCGCCTTGGAATTCCCCCAGGAAAGACAAGGCAAGAAGGAGTCAACACTTTAGGCTCAGCTGGTTCGAATTACGCTGGTGCATCTGGGGCCACAGAGGTGGTCTCTAGTTGCCTGAAACCCATTCAGGGCAGAGAAAGCACCGGACTCCGCATCTTCAGCTCCGCACTTGCACCTGCATTGGGGAGCAGCTGTGGCTCCGCCTCCTTCTGGTCGGAGCGTAAATAGCCGGTTGCCGAAGCTGCTTCACATGGCGCGCCCGTCTGGTTCGTCCCACTTCCTGTCCTGCTGTGGATGTTTCGTAGCACGTCACAGAGACAAGGGTGAGTGCGTTGTAATACGGGATTTGGGGAGAGGGGGACCACGTTCGTTCATGAGCTTTTGTGAACGTATATTGCTATAATGATGCTATTTTATTACTGGGTACTGCTGTGTCTCTTCCGGTGCCCCCTGTAGGCATTAAGCTTTGTCAGAGGGGCTTAGGCATAGGAAAGGGCATCATGTCCACGGGGTTCGGTACTCTCCACGGTTTCCGGCACCGCTGCGGTCCTGGCACGTGTGCTCCCCAGCAAAGGGACACGACCGTACGGGCGTGGGAGGGAGAGCTGGGTAAGACATAGTTGGGGCACGGACAGTGCACTGCTTGGTGTGTACGTGAAAACGTGCTTGTGGGAAGGTTGTCATTATCTTCAGATATCCTCTAGCTCCGGGAAGGGCAGTCTCTTCCCGGGTCTGAAGGCTCCCAAGAGAGGTCAGAACGTCATAATATACAGAAAATAACCAAGAACAATTAATACACATACCGAGTGTTGACAAGGGTGTGGAGGAACTGGAATTCTCATACATTTGGGAAGACAGTTTGGTAGTTGCTTTACAATGTAAACATTTACCTGCTTTGTGACCCAGTGATTCCACAGTTAGGGGTCTCTCTACCCAAGGGAAGTGAAAGTGTAACTCCATACAGATATTTGTACACTCGTATGATGTATATAGCTGGTGTATTTCGGATAGCCAGGATTTTGTAAACCATCTAAATGTATGTCAGCAGGTGAGTGAATGAACTGATGGTGGTAAAGTCATGTAATGGAATACTGTTTGTTAACACAAAGGAGCAACAAGTGAATGTGCACGTGAATGAACAACACCATGAATGAGTCTCAGAATAATTACGCTGAAAGAATCCAGTGCATGCCATATGTCTATATTTCATATAATTCTAGAATTCTTATAAATTTATGTAAAATATATGTAAAATTGTAGAAAATGCAGTCTAGGATGACAGAAAAATGTTCAGTGGTTTCATGGGGATGGGGTGAGTGTTAGGGAAATGTCAATGGCAAGGGGATCATGTAACTCTTTGAGGTGATGCATTTGTTTGCTATTTTTGTTGTCAGTTTCCTGATTGCAAATTTTATTAGTTTCCTAGGGCAACTATAATAAATTACCACAAACTGGTTGGCTTAAAGTAACAGAATTTTATGACGTCAGTTCTGGAGACTAGGCGTTCAAACTCAATGTGTTCCAGGGTCATGCTTCCTCTGAGGTCTCTACGGGAGGATCCTTCCTTGCTTCTTCCAGTCTGTAATAGTCCTGGGTGTTTCTGGCTTTGGGGCAACATCCCTGCAGTCTCTGCCTCCATCTTCATATGGCCATCTTCCCTGCATCTGTGTCTTTTTCCAAAGTTCCCACTTCTTAAAGGAAGGGGAAAATGAAGGGGGGGGGGCATCAGAGGGGAGACGAACCATGAGAGACTATGAATTCTGGGAAACAATCTGAGGGTTTCAGAAGGGAGGGGGGTGGGGGATGGGTTAGCCCGGTGATGGGTATTAAGGAGGGCAGGTATTGCATGGAGCACCAGGTGTTATACACAATGAATCATGGAACGGTACATCAAAAACTAATGGTGTACTGTATGGTGACTAACATAAAAAAAAAAAACAAAAAACACTAGTCATATTGGAATTCCAATACGACCTCATATTAACTAATTACATCTGCAGTTACCCTATTTCCAAATAAGGTCACATCCTGAAGAAACAAATATTTCAACATATCTTTTTAGAATTTGACCAATATGTTTATTTACATACTCAGAACTTATCAAATTGTATCCTTCAACATGTGTGGTTAATTGTATGTCAATTAAACCTCAATAATCTGTTCAAAGTTGCTGAAAAGAGAGTCCTATAAGCAATACACTACAGTAGGCCAAATTCTAGATCAGAATTTTTACAAAAAAAAAAAAAAAAAAAACAAAACAGCATAATAAGAATAGGCTGTGTATCATATGAAGGAAATTGAAAGAAACATTCAAGACACCGGAGTCATCCCATTAGAAGTTCCCTCAGGAGAGAAGAGAATGCTGTCAGGAAGACGAAGCATCATGATTTTATCCACAGGGTGTCCATTACATGGGTGAAGTGTGGCAGGCTTACTGCTTAGAAGACATTCAGTTAAAAAGGGTCATAGGCAACACCAAGTTTTGAAAGTACAAAATAATAGCTATGTTTTCAAAGTTTAAAGGGTCCTTTAAATTTACAGAAATGTGTTTCAAATACCCACCCAGAGGAAGGAAATAGCATTGGCATATTTAAGTATCTTTACAAATTAACATATTCAAATGTTAATTAAAATTCAAATAAATAGATTTAATAAGAAAATGTATATTTTAAAATAAGAGATTTAAGCACGGTGGCCATTGAAATAATTTTCATATAAATTTCTGAATACATTTTAGAAATTGGCAGAGTGAAATTTAAAATAGCTTTTATTTGATTCAAAAATTGTATTTCTTTTAGTAGGGTACATTCGAAGACTAAAATATATTGTTGAATATGACTTAATTAGACAGTACCTGCAGTGATTTAGTACAATTTTTTTCTTACACTGGACATAGAAAAATAAGAAAAATCAAATATAATTATGTTTTCTGGTATACAAACCTATTCAAAACTGCATCTAGATTCATTTTCTAGAAATACTTGAAATTGGGGAAAGATTTCTTCTGAAAATTGCTGAATTTTTAAAATCATTATTAGCATTTCTGCCCATTAATAATTACCAAGCCCTTTTTTTCCCTTCAAGACCTCCTCTGTTTATGATGTTACTCCTAAAATCTTTGTGTATCTACTAACCTAGTTCTTGGGCTGGTAGTGAATTTATTTTCTAATTACAGGTGGCCTGGTTTAGGTCAGACAGTGATGGGTCTCCACCTATATTCTGAGTCAGGAATGAAGTCTTATCATCCTGGTGTGCTAGCATGGAGTACAGTGAGCTATCCAAAGATACACTTTTTTTCCTAAATGAATTGAAGCCAAGGGGATGAGTGTCTAGCTCTCATTTGGTTGGAGGTCTAGTGTGGAACCATGCTGAGCTGATCACTGAATGAGTCTTTGTGGAACATCCTTCCATGTGCCACTTTCACTGGACAAAAATCCCTTGGGGGTTACATGAGAATAAATGGAAAAAAGTATTTTACCTTTATTAGTCTTATGAGACTAAATTTTCGATTCAGCATTATTTTCTTTTCCTAGTTCTTCTAAACTTTAGTGATCATGAAAGTCAATTTGTTCCACTTCTCATTCATTTACCAATGGAAAACAATCCTTAGGGGCCCTTTTAAGATTACATTAAATGTAGTTATCTGGTTTCAAGTGAGTAAGACCCTAATTACTTTTGAAAGAAGGTGCCTGAATGATATACCTTCAACTTACATCCAATTTGTTTTACTCAGACAACCATCAAGGAAAACATTCAGTGACAGAAATACAATGTGTAGTCTAATTTGGTATGGAATGAATATTTTCTGCAAGGCTAATTACAACCTCCTGGAAAAAAAGACTAATCTCTTGTCACTGACACAGTAGGTCAATAACTATATTTACATTCCCCATTGGCACCTGCTATGTTTTCTGGTAATCAACTCAGCAGTAGATAGGACATACTTACCATGCAAAATGTGGTTTTAAATGTACTATTACATTTTATTTTTTTATTAAAACATTTTTAATTTAAATTCAATTAATTAACATGTAATGTATTATTTGTTTCAGGGATACAGTCTGTGATTCATCAGTCTTATATAATACCCAGTGCTCATTACAACACATACCCTCCCCAGTGTCCATCACCCATGTACTATTACCTTTTATTTATATCTATTTTTCAAAGCAAGCACATAAGCTAAACTATTTATTTTCATTCCTTAATTAAATTTAGGTACAGAGAACTCATGAATTCATCTAAACAAAACATAAATTACAACTAGCGCTAAGACTAAGCAAGTTTTATTGCAGCAAATACTGCTATAAAATCTGCAGTTTAGTGTGAAACTGTGATTAATGCCCATGTTTGCCAGGTAATACCTAGGGAAGTTGTTTGGTGGGGTTGTTTGTTTGTTTTTATTGACATTGGATTTCTAGTCCTTGTCTATGAGAAATTGAAAGATTTTTATATTTCTTTTATTTTTGCTTGTTTATATTCTTTTTACTTTTTCTGGTTTAGTCTCACAGACTGATTTGGTCTTACAGCCAGCAATCATGTGTGAATGTACGTCTGCATGATAGCAAAGGAGTGACTTTTCCTTCCTTTGAGTATTAACCTTAATGTGTCTTATTTTAGTTTTCGTTTTCCCTTGGGCAATGTTCTGAGTGCATACTTGACGTCTACAAATTCTCTTGCAAAACTACATGTGGCTCCTTTCAAATTGAGTCTTCCCCTCCCCACCCTCCCAAAGATAATTTCAAAAATTTGATCAGAAGTCATAAACTGGCAGCCTGTAAGCCAAATTCATTCAGCAGATGTATTTCTATTGCAATGACTGTTGTGAGTGGTATTGTTTTGTTTTTACCTCTGTAGTATTTTTAAATTGAATAACTTTTAAAAATCGGGAAATTTCATGTAACCTGGCTTTTGAAAATTGTGGGATTTGCCAACATGGAGTTCACTTTCTACAGGGAAGAAATCTTCTGGAGTCGAGTCCTTTTAGCCATGGCAAGTACACATCAGTTTACCACAGATTTCAACAATTATGATTTTTCTTTTTTTTTTAAGATTTTATTTATTTTATTTGACAGAGATAGAGACAGCCAGCGAGAGAGGGAACACAAGCAGGGGGAGTGGGAGAGGAAGAAGCAGGCTCATAGCAGAGGAGCCTGATGTGGGGCTCGATCCCATAACGCCAGGATCATGCCCTGAGCCGAAGGCAGACGCTTAACCGCTGTGCCACCCAGGCGCCCCAACAATTATGATTTTTCTTATCTTGGCTCGTTTCATTCATGTATTACTTGCTTGGTCCAAGTAGCCATTTGAGAGTGTAATATGTGATTAATATGCATTCAAAGAGCATATATATTGGAGTACCATGCTTGTGCTTATGGCTACAGTTTGGCTTAGTTTCCACTAAATGACATAGCTGCTTGACAGACAAAAGCAGTGCTCTGAGAAAGCGTCCTTTATATGGTCATAGTTTACTAAAATTCAAAGTGTTTTACCTATATAAAAATAGCTGTTTATTAAATATAAAGGCAAATATGGATAAAACATATATACATTTCCATTACAAGACAAAATGACGTTAAAGCAAAATGTGAGGGGCGCCTCACCCCACAGTTGGTTAAGCATCTGACTGGCTCCGGGCACAATCTCTGAGTCCTGGGATCGAGCCTCCACATCAGGCTGCATGCTCGGTGGGGAGTCTGCTTCTCCCCCTCTCCCATTGCCCCTCCTGCTCACTCTCTCTCTGTCTCTCAAATAGTCTTTTAAAAATAAAAGAAAGCAAGATGTGAAAATAAAAAGATATAAGTCTAGTTTTAACTTGCCCACTATGAGTGAAGTTTGTTTTTTCTTACTGGTTTATGAAGACAGATTTACTTTCAAGTACACCTTGGCTATATACAGCCCTGAGGCAAGTCTTGTCTCTCTCCCCTATGCAGTAGTTCTTCTGCTGTTAGCCAAGTGCCAGAACCCACCCACAGAGAGCACAGCAGTACCGGTTTTACCTCTGAATCTCAGAACTGAGACCAAGTCCTCACTGAATCTGTAGGGACTGAGCTGTGTCTCATTCTTCTCCTGTCGTCTGACTCAGAAGCTGCCCTTCAGGGTGGTAGCTGAGCCCACTAAGGTTGGCATGTCATACCAAGTCCGCCATCTTCTTGCTGTCTCTCTCTCCAGCTTCTCTTTGTGCCTTATCCCAGTGCTCCGCTCTCTTTACCCTGAATGCTCACATGAAATCTAAACCCTTCCAACCCTACATCTTCCATTGTTACATCTCTAAGTAGCAAAGCATCAAAACACAGCTGTTTCTCGAGAAGTTTTTAATGATACTCTCTTGTATGCTTTAAACAGGATTAAACAGTGTTAAACAATTTTTTAAAATTCGGTGTAATTTTTTTTTAAAGCATTTCCTACTTCATCTTTCCCATAGTGCTAAGGGATGTAGGGACACAGCTGCAATCTTCATTTGCTCCAGCTCTACCTTTGTTGTTATTGTTGGGTTTCCCCAGATGCCTCCTCCTGTCTACAGTGGCTCTCCCTACTACTTTTCATAATGAGTTTGGTTTTAGTATTCTCTGTAGGTGTCACCGATGTCCTAAGTGGCCTTGAGAAGAACTCCATGAAAGGAGAGGATGTCTGAAGTGGAGGAGAAAGGGACGCCATTGAAGTTAATCACACGTGATGGCGATTCAACCTTCCTGTAATTAGTATTAGTTGCTAGAATGAAGCTGAGAGTAGAGAGGAAGACAAATAGTGATCCTTTCGTAAAATCACAATATAGGTAAAAATACAACTTTATTTCTATCAGGACAAGGTGTACGTAGAAACATCACATAATCCCTGATACTTCGTGTAGCTGATGAAGTGAAATATGCCTGATTTCCAATCACCACTTCAGCACATGTTTTCAATATGTGTTTTCATCTAGAACTTTTATTTCTTGAAATCGAGATGTCAGGGAGTGGCCAAGCAGGATGATTAGCTCAGATCATTTAAGGAGTAGACCTTGGGCAACCTTGTTAACATTTTGAAGATAATTTTTTTTTAAATATAGCTTTATAATAATGTGGATTGAAATAATAGAAGCACTTCATTTTAAAAATCGAACATATCTGTACTTTAATGATTTTTCTTCAGTATTGCAAATTAAATTTTTATTTGTAGAATTTAGTAAAAGCAGAGTGGGGCATAGTACTTAAGCCTACAGTCTTATTCAAATTAAAATACCCAGATCTTTTAATTGATTATATCACTTAGAAAGGGTGTGATCTAATTAGTAACGTTGCTGTGCCTGGTTTTCTGATTTGAGAGATGGAAATGATAATAGTCATATATTAATACTAACTTACTGAAAAAAGAGGCCTTGCAGATGGGAAATACTCCTATCCATTTGACTAATGCCCTGATTTAGTTAATTCTAGGTCCTTCTTGCAATTAACAGATATTTACCAGCACGTAGGTGTTCTGGTGCCTGCTATGGAACGTGTACTGGGTAGACCTCCCATCTCTCCTCATGTGACTGCCTGGTAGGTGGCAGGGTAGAGGAGCCCCTTATTACTGGGCTGCAAAGAGGAGTTCATGGGGAATTTGGCGTTGACAAAGCAGTTGCTAAGAATTTCTTATCTTCCAATCCCATGTCAGTTCCCACGGTTTATTGTCTCCGGTCAATATTATTTGCTGTGGATTAGGTACACGTGGCTTTTATTATTTTGCTAGTAATGTGGACATTTTTCTTCTTTACACATTGGCAAATGTACATCATGTTCTGTTTCCTGATGGCCTCAAATGTCTCCACTAATTCCTTAATGTAAAAGTCAGCAGTGGGAACAAGGCTGACCACAGTACTATGTCAGGAGGAATCCTAAAATTCCTAAGAAAGATGACATAAAGGTATTGTAGCTTATTCAAGAAGAGCATGGGGATTGGAATTGTATCCCAGTTTGAACACAGAAGCTTCCATTGGGTGACTAGCTGGGCTTCTTTAAACAAATCAATCAAACTTATCTATGACTGATTTTTCTTCTTAGAATAAAGCAAATCTGGACAGATTGAGAGTGATGTTGGATAGGCGAGGAAAGTTAATATATGAAAAGCACATAGCAAAACACCTGGCATACAGCACTCATCCAAGGAATGATAACAAACCTTATCATCAAAATCATCTTGGGGATAAAGATCAACATTACAATGACTTGCAATTTTATGCCTTTTAAGGCCTGGCTTTTCAGAGATCCTGTTACCCTGTTTCAAGTCTTTTATTTACAATATTAAAACAAGTGGTGTTTTGGGTTTTCTCTGTACGAACCAGCTTTAAAAAGTGGTAACTGAGATTGGTAGATCATAGGATGTGAAAGGGTGAGCCATCATTCTAAATGGTGTATCCACATTTCATCAAAAGAAATTGAGATGTAATGTTTTTCCTGCTTTAATCAATATAAATATCAAAGTCAATATTTGCATTCTTGAAATAGAAGCAGACAAAGGACCCTAACACTTCCCTGGTAAGGTGGCCATTAAGTTCCAGTTAGCCTGAAATAGGCCCAGATTATGTTTGTTTTCCTGGTATCCTTATTATCGGTGTCCCTTTTACTCTTAAAAGTTCAGTTTGGAAAATAGTATATAACTTACATGGTTGCAACATAAAATGGTAGACTTGTTAGGCTGTGGCAAATTTATGTAGCAAACTGAGAAAGGCACCTGACTGTCCAAATGTGATTTTTGAAATTCTGCTACCTACCTGTCTGACATGAGGACCTCCATAGTTCTCCTGGATCTAGTTGAAAAACTTTGTTATTCTGAGAACCTCCAACATAGGAGGAAGAACTGTAAACCTAAAAGGTGATGTCGTGATTGAGATCTAGTGGTTTTAGTGATTGACTAGGATTTAATGCTTTGATGGAGATCAGATTCCCATATGAAATAGTTTTTTTGTAAACCACAGTAAAGTGCTCCATGCATATCCCACTTAAAACATATGAACTTGACTCAAAAAGAAATCAAGTTTATTTTATGAACTAATAATTGCTAAAATACTTCCCATTCTGATAGCCCTACTGCTGCATTTAATTGCCAAAGTACATGTTCTTGGGAACGCATGGACAGATTTTGATTTTTTTTTTAAATAAAAGATAATTATCCCAAAGTCACACAGAAAAGCATCTCTTTTATTTTAGATAGAGTCACAGTTTTAAAAAAATGAGTAGTTATATTCACATTCAATGTGTATTAACTTTTTAGAGACTCTTAATATGTTTGTATTTTCTTTCTCTTCCTTCCAGGCAAACTCTTACCTTCACTACCTATCCACCTGTTCTCTAGCTAGTATTTTTATTTATTACTTACAGCTCACTTACTTGATCCCAAAGAAAGATCAGATTTAATTGGGAAATTGAGCAGAAGAAATGCACTGGCTTAGAAGCAAGCAATGGATACTAGCCAACTTTAGGGAGTTAGGCGGCCTTTCGCTTACAAAAGTTGTGGCCAAGAGGCAGGTAAACTACTCCGTAGTCATCGTCTAAGGAAGTACTGCCTAATAGGGTTCTTCTGTACTTGCAATTAACCATCTTGCTGTGGATCAAAGGTAGAGTCACTTTATGTCAAAGCTACACTCTGCTATGGAATGTTAAAGTGAAGTTCCATCACACTTACAATATTAAATCCTGCACAGGATATGTCTGGGAGTTGTAGGTGCCAATCACCCACCCACTCTACCCCACACTCCCACCCACAGGGCTGCTCTCCTGCTTTTCCCACCTGGGTTGAAAGACCTACCAAATCATACTCATGGATAAACAATGCCATATACAATTACTCCTCAAAACTTTCTATTTTTCTGAAATATTTGATTTTATTCCTTCTGTTGTTTAAAATCTTATCTCTGTATGTAATAATAAAAATAGAAGTAAAAGACAAGATTTTCCTTCATCTCCATTTATATGTCACTAACACTGGAAATTTGGTTCATTCAAAGCAATTCATTGTATAAAAAGGTATTTATTTGAAGTCTCTTATTTAGAGTCTTCCATATTGCTCCATGTGGGATAAATGTTCGAATTTTCCATTTTACTTTCCACGTTATTATAGGGACATCAATGAAATTGAAATCTTGGTTAAAAGTACATCATTTAAGTAAATTATAGGGACAAATGAACTTTTGGGTAGAATTACACATTTTAAGTAACTGAATACAATTTACAATTGGTACGGGCGGACTGTTTAGATAACTACATTGGAATTTTAAAATCTGATTATCTTATTCATGTACAAACCCAACTCCTCTCTTTTATGTTGAGAATTCTTGGTATGCTTTGACTTGCTCTGGAGATTCACATGAAGTCCTTGGACTTTAAATAATTACTTCACTTATACTAACTCACGTATACTAACTGCAAGTCTATGTTGTAGTCTCTCCTGAAAGAGTTCTCTAAACCTTACAAAACGTTCTTTCTCTGATTTAACTACACAGAATTGCCTTACCGAGAAATGTGAGTATAGTTTTCTTTTTTAAAAAGGGAAAATCTTTTCTCACAAAAGAACAAAGCCATGAATCTATAGAATATCCCTTCAAAATATTACTGTTATCCAACAGTATACTTGTATACTTTTTGGACTAAATGTATATATCAATATAAAAAGAGCATATAGGTTTATGTGTAGATACTCCCATTTAAGTCACTCAAAAAATACAGTTTCATGTCATGAAGAACAAAGGCGTTTTCAACATATATGATTAATTACGAGGCTTTGAGTCCACAGATAGAAATATCACCAGAAAACTGTAAAATCTCAGTAAAGATACAAAACCACAAATGCTTTTACACCATCTACTTCATGAGAAGTAACTTCTAGTTTCAGCTAGAATAAACATAAGAAAAATATTTTGACAAATACAATTCTAATTCTGGTCAAAGGGATGTAAACTACATCTCCTACATCTTAATTATAGTTGGATCCTTTAGGGTAACTACTAGATGACTTGGAGGCTGTCAGTTTCTACTGGAAATGAGAACAAAGTATCTTTGTTTGTGTCAAAGATGTGGTTTTATCATTTAGAGCCAGAAATAGCTTTAGAAACAATTAGTCCTGTTTTCCAATGCCTGTGCATTTGAATATTAACCATGCAAAAAGCAAAATGTTGACTATCTCAAACTCCAAAATTTAAATAGGAGATATTTTTTTCCAATAGGATAATTCATTCATCTGCATGATACATTTTATATAAAACATACCACTAGTTAACTTATCAAGGCAAAGCTCAACTCAAATGCTATGGTGTTGGATTGGAGAAAGCTTTTTTAAAATGACAAAAAGCTCAAAAATATATAAATAGCTGTGTTTAATTACATTAAAGTAAAACTGCATATAAACTTCTACAAACAAAAGATAAAACTGGAAAAAATTATAATTCCTTTAACAGTTAAGGAATTCATATTCTTAACATGTCCAGCATCCATGTGAATCAGTTGGGAAAAGACCAATGTCCAATGAAGGATTGGGAAGATGACATGCATGTGGGGAAAAATCTCATCCTCACTTATACAAATTGAAACTCAGCTATGTAACATACCTATCCTATTCCTATAGTTAAAAAAAAAAAATTACACAATGTGTCAATGGGGTGTCAGGAAAGCATGCATTCTCATGCGTTGCTGGTGGAAATAGAGATTAATACAATACAACAGGCAGTTTGGCAATATTTCTCAAAATTGAAATGTATAATTCATTTTGCTTAATAATTCCCCTTCTAGGAATTTATCCAGTGACATACATGCTATCTAAATGACATCTGTGCAAGATTTATTTGGAAATAACTTAAATGTCCAACTGGTCAAATAAATTATAACACATTTCTATAGCCATTAAAATAAGGAAGATCCTGTGCTGATACGGAACGAAGAGTGTGTGCGTCCCCAGGTGTGTGTGTGTGCGTGCAAGCACACTTGTCCATGGAGCTAAGTGATAAAAGTTGAAACTAATTTGTAGGACAGAATCATTGTGTTAAAAATAAAGGGCAGGGAAGCAAAAAGAAATCATGCTTCAATATCTTCGCTTGGGAGATATAATTGTTTGGCTGGGATACTTCTGGCAGCAAGAGACAGAAGGGAGATAGACTTTAAATTCTTGTGCTGTGTATCTTGAAATTTGTGCTGTGTGTGTATGTGTGTGGGTGCGTGTGTGTGTTAACTTTGATAGTATTTTGATTTTTAAAAATATTTACTCAATGTTGTCTTTAGGAATTTGAATTATTCTTACTCTTCTAAATTTATTTTGTTGTGCACTAAAGAAAATCTGATGCATGCCCAACTAACAAATCTTCTAAATCAAAGGGTGTCAAAATGTTCTTTATAGGCTCATAAAGCAGGGTTTTTTTCCCCTAAGACAATAACATGATGCCTAAAACACTTAGTGAAACACAAGACATAGGGTATATGACCCTGCTCTTCAACTTATTACATATATACCTATGCGAGGTCACTTAAGTTCCATTTCCTCATTGTTAAATAGCCAAAACTTGCTCTAACATACAATACTGTAAAAGTCCAAAGACATGACATATGTAAAATTGTTTTGTAATCAAACAAGGAATACAAGTGTAAATTATAGGAAAAGTAAATTTTTTCAGAAGGAAACCAAAATAAAGCATGTATTTAGGATACATCATCAGCAAAATCGGTACATTTTCCTATTTCCTTACTTTTGCCTCTAGGCACAGATATCCTCATCCCAGCCTGTATAAGATGAAAGTTTAACTGTACCTGCTTCTCTTTCTGTATCTATCAAGAACTGTTAATAATTTAATTGTGCCTTTGTGTTTCCTTCAAATCTCTCCAGACTGCCTCCTTTTGTATTAAAAAAAGCATAGTATTAAGGAGGCCACGTATTGCACGGAGCACTGGGCGTTACACGCAAACAATGAATCATGGAACACTACATCAAAAACTAATGATGTATTGTATGGTGACTAACATATAATAAAAAAATTAAAAAAAAAAGAAATTAGGTGAGAGTAAGGAGATAAGGTATGTGTTTAACTAGAAACATCAGAGGTCTTTGCAAACATGCAAAAGTCTCCTGTTGAATTTCAGTTTTTAGCATTTAACTTCTTAATGTGTATTCTTAGAGAAGAAAACTAATGAGTGAGGAGGAGGAAGAAAAGGAACAGGAGGAAATGTGTGTTTATTAGCTCCCCTGAATCCCAGATTAGGGGTATTAATGTACAAGGGGTATCAATGTATAAAATTTAAAAATAAATAAAGCATAGTAGGTTAATTTCTATACCCAAGTGAAATACATATCTACATGTTAATGATTGCGAGGTTAAATCCCTTAATAAGACATTTTATGGCTCTTTTCTGTAACTATGTCAGATTTCCAGGGGAGCTGTTTCAGGACAGGTTGGCCTTAAAGAATAAAGGAAGATGTGTGAGTACTTTAGTGGGCTGAAGAGGAACTCGACTCTTATGTAAAAGTAGTTAAGTCTGGAAATTGAAGCAACTGTAGGCATTTCATTTTTCTTAGATACAGAATGTTCTAGATGAATGTCAAATTTCTGAACGAAAATGACCTCGCCTGATGAAAGATTGAAACAATATCACCATTTAAGTGCAACATGATTTTTAATGTCTTTCATGAAAATCTCATTTTACTGGAAATGGCACTAGAGCTGTGAGAAAGCTACATACAGTATTTAAAATAAAATATCTAAGTGATCTTGCAATGTATTAGGACAAGTTTTAACATAAATTACACTATTAAAAAAACCTTTAGAATGTATTATCAGGCCTTCACTACCCCACTACAACTTCTGCTATTTTCAAGCAATTTCTCAGAATAATAAAACTTTTTGAGAAGAAGCAAGTTCATCATTGAAATAACTACAATAGAACTTTCTTTGGGTAGACAGAACAAATAATAGACCTGAGAACCAATTAAATATGATTGTTCAGGCACATTAATATTGGGGAATACTTACAAGTTTTCAATTTTCCCTTTCCGTGATTGGTAGCATTTATCTATTGAGTGGAGTTTTGGTTTGGGCAGAATGATTCCTGGGGAGGAGACCGATAATAGTCAAACACAGGAGGACTTAGAGGGCATTGGGATCCATCCAAACCGGCTTCCAAGAATGGAAAAGCAGGAACACTGAGATAAATACTCCCCCCCCCCCCCTTCAGGTACTGTTATGACGTAAGTTGGGTCCTAATTACGGCCACTGATTTCATTCAGTCTTACAGTGGAAACCTAACTACTTTTACAGTACCACATCAGAAAGTTTAGAGAGCAGATGTATTTAATGCAACTTCGTTTTAGCAATGGGGTGATAAAATTATTGTTTCCCTTGAAGGGAACTGGAAATTAGGAGAAGGGAGATTTAGTTATTATTTTTTTCATTGATAACATATGACGCTATATCAGAAATAGAGCCCGAACTGGAGGAAATCACTTGGTTGCTGTAATAGTAGCTGATCACTGCACTTTTGATTATCAGTTTCTGAATCACAGATAGCTTGCTTACTTTGTTACTGTTGTCTTACTTGGTGTCTCCAGTCAGTGTCTAATCAATCTCTGACAATCCATTTTCTAGGTGATCCCTAGAACCACCAGCCATCTCAGCTTTGTGAGTATTTCCCTTGTAAACATGGTTTGAAAGGAAAGAGTTGGCTTGGTGTTCAACAGAAACAAAAGTGTTATGTTTATTTTTGTCATAGAGCAAGTTCTTGCTATTCATGAAAGGTATGTCTTGAATTCATAAATACCGTTATTTTAGAGAGAGATGCTGAGTCAGTGGAATACTAGCATGACTGACCAACATAATGAGTCCCTCCCACAGACCAGCCTTGCGGTTCGCATATCCGTAGGGTACTTACATACATTACCTCAAGAAACCCCTATAACAATCCTATATTGTAAATATTATTATCAATGTATTTTGTATCATAGACCTCGGTGTTGACTGTGAGAAGTACAAAAAGCATTTTAAATCCTAAAATCAAAATATATATAATAGATTCAGTAATCCTTTTTTATTAACTCTAAAAACGTTGTTCATCTTCTGAGTCATGAACTGTTTGAGAATCTGATGAACTAACATCATCAGATGATCAAGCATCCAGTGCCCATTACCTATAAATTATAAAGATCGATAAATATTCCCAAAGCTTTAAGATTGATATTTACATACATTTCATGTTTCTAAGGTGACCCTAAGTCTTTGTTCTTCCACTAAATATTGGTGACATAAATGGCAGCAAATCACCCATAGTTTGTATCTGGATTTTTGAAATTATCACTCCCTATCTGTTTCTGCCCCATTTTTTTCTAAATGCACTATCCTCCTACAGACAGCCATGCAGAGCACTCAGTGTCTGCCTATTTGAAGATGTAACACACTTTTCTCTGGTGTACATGCTGGCAAATGGAATCTTGCATCACAAAGTATGTGCATATTTAATTTCCCTAATTAATTTTCCTTCCAAACAGGTTGTATACCAATTTGCATTTTCATCCCCAGTTTAGGAATGCCCATTTCTTTATACTCTCACTTACACTTAAAATTATCCAACAATAAATAATTAGTTGATTTTTTTAAAAAAATCCCATTGCTGTTTTATGGTACAATCCTGATTATTAATGGGACTGCACATGTTTTCATAAGGATTTTTTCGTAATTTTGTGTCCCATTGTATAGGTTTTTCTGTGAATTTGCTATTTGTATCTTTATCCATTTAACCTTATTTACTGTTTTGTCATTTCCTTATTAATTTGCTTGTCTTTAATTTCCTTTATGGTATCTTTTGTCATGCAGAAGACTGTAAAGAATGTTGAAAAGGCAGTTAACTTGTAGCATGAGCATACAAGTTAAGCATAATTCTTGATAGAAATACAACATGAGAAATCCAAGAGCCTGTCAAAACATTTCTTTATCTTCAATATTGGTGATAGTCAAAGGTTTCAGAAGATAACTCCTAAAAGAATACATGCGTATATTCCTCCTTCTAAGTTCTAATCTTTACAACTATCTTAGGTATAACATCAATCCTATGTGAATGAGAATAAAAAATAAAGAAATGTGGCTTGAAGAATGTTGAGTAATCTCTCATTTTAAAAATCTTACCTTCTGTCTTTCATCAAGTCTCTGATTCTAACATGTTTCACTAAATTGTCATTATTACATTATTTTCAATTTAAATAATCCTGACTGTGGTTGAATGGATTTTGATTGAAACACCAATTTCAAGGATCAGTGTTAAGGGGGATTTAAGTCTGGGGATGAGTATAATAGGAGGACAGAACGTACATGAGAGCCTGTGGTCACAGTTGGTAACCATAAGAAAGTCCAAGGCAATGCAGAGTGACTTTGGTGTGTCTTTGATGGTGTCTAAGGCATAAGCAAGGATATTGTCAACAGTGGGAAGTTTGGATTAGAGGGCGGCGATGAACTTCATGTAAATTGACAAATGGGCCGGATGAGAAGTGATGAGAGCTTGAACTCATATCGAAAGAGTAGATCGAGGGAGGAGACAATAGTTTTAGTACACACTTAATAGAGGAATCCTCCTTCTACTTCCCCAGTGAGCCTGGCAGGGAAATGGGTCTTGGATAAGATAAAAAGTCCGAACAGGTCAGGTGGAGGAAGTTTCCTCCAGGGTTCTTTGTAACTGGGATAGGGTAACTTTTAGAGATATGTTCCTGGCTCAGCAGTAGACTCCTTTCTTAGTCTCACTTTGTGTGTTGGGGTGTGTGGTAGGGGAGGCAGCATGATCTGAAAGTGTCTGATTGAAGGAGGGGAAGAAACAATGCTCTAGAATCCAGAAGTACTAACTCGGGTGTTGAGAAATAACGGCCAGTGATCAAGAAGTTAGGCAGATGTTTCCCTATCTTCTTATTTGTTTAGACTGAGGGTCACGCTCACTGCTCATTGACTAAATCCTTCTCACGGAAATTTTTTGTTTGGTCTGCACAAGACTTAACTATTTTAAGTCAACATATAAGAAATTGTACATGAGGATTCCTGGCTTCTGTGTAAGAACTGGAAGCTCTGGAAACCTGGTCCTCGTTCCCATGTGGTGGCAGGCAGTGGAGCTGAAGAGTCGTTTCTTGATGGAATTTTAGTGCTCACTTCTTCATTCTCACCACATAGCTTGCTTCTTATGCATGGCCTGTTCCACTGAGATTTGTGGTGTTTTCTCTCCTCTCCTCTCCTCTTTCTCTTCTCTCCCTTTCCACTCTCTCCTGTCCTCTCTTTCCCCTCCCCTCCCCTTCTCATCTCTTCTCATCTCATCTGCCTGATTTCAGTAAGCAGTTTGGAGACTTCAGGATAAGATAAGGCTCAGCGTTAATCTTTGGGACATAGAGGAGAGTGTGTGTGTGTGTGTGTGTGTGTGTGTGTGTGTGTGTGTGTGTGTGTAAATATATATGCATGTACATCTGATTCAACCGTTACCAATAAATAAAAGATAAAGGTCTGTAACTTACCCTTATACTCAAAGAGAAGCCTTTCATGCCTTAGATGCTTCTGTGAAATTAGCAGTGTCAAACCCATCGCCTCACGGCTAATATTATTTGGAGGTACGCGAAGGACCAGAGATAACCACAAAATGACCCACTAGGAGCCTGCACCACAACTGCCACCAGAGGGTCCTTCTAGACTGATAATGCAGACCTAGTGTTACATCCTAAAGACAAGAGGGATTTGTGTCAGGGAAGGTCTAACCTCGCTAGTAAGGAGGAGATTGTGCTAATGGTGGCTGGAGATTCGAAGGCAGAAGTTAGAAGTAAGCACTCTCAAAGGCAGGGGACTTGAGGATAGGAATTTTCAGGATTTACTGAAAGACTCTCTGGAAGGTGTTAACTCTTCACGTGTGTTACCCTTGAACTTTGGCAAAAGTTCTGTACTGTGTACAGTTCTGTGTGTTTTAATTTAATAAATTAGTTTTGGTATTTTTATGTGCTTATTGTACAGGCATGGCAGCATTGTTGGCACACATATTTTAGTTAAGCCCCCTCAAGGATGTTTTCGTCCTTGTTTGTATTCCATGGTGTGCTATGGATGTGCTATAATTTAAGTAACCCATGTTTTTTCGCCTTTTCTTAAACAGTGTGGGAATGGAGAACAAAAACATCTTTTGTTGGTACTATGCCACTCCCGGAAAATGGACATTTTTGTAAGACAGCCTACTGTAAAAGGACATGCTTCTTATAGTGTGTGTGACAGTGATCCAGTGGCTCACGCTATTCGAGCCCCTTCCTGGTTACTCTCAGAGCTACCTTATCTATGGCACAGAGATTGGAAAATGCTGCATCTGTGTATAATTTTCTTTTCCTAACATGACCCTTTCAAAAATTGTTATATCCTTGATAGTCTGCAAGGTTGTGTTGTGAGAGACAAAATACCCAGCTAGGAAAAGACACGTGTTCCACTCTGACAGCCATATCTGTTTTTGTGTTACGTTGACTTACCCTCCTGGTGGAGAGTCCATGCTCATCTGATTCTCTGAGTACATTCTGTTATCCGTATTGATAGAACTACATAACTGGACCAACGTGGAAGCAAAGGAGAAAAGTGTTCTGGAACCACCCTGAGGTTCCAGGCTGTGAAGATGTGCACATTCGATGTGCCACTCCAGCTTTTCTCCTGAGTGGAGCAGATTTCAGGATTCACCCAGTTGTTTAGGCCACGAGCCAGGCAAGATCATGGCATCGCACAACGGGAGCACTGATCTTAGTTACACATTGGACATGTTCCTACACTTTCTCCACATAGAATATTTTGGGACTGCTCTGGGCAAAGTTTAAGACAGGAGAGTTGTTATTATAATTGTTCTTATTGTTGTTATTATTTATTTATTTATTTATTTATTTATTTATTTATTTTATTCCTCTGCCCATTTCTGTGTTTATTTATGTCCTGGTATCACCTTTTTCATTCTCCCCTGACTTCTATGTTTCATGTTTCCTGTTGGCTACTAAAATTTACCAGGCCTCTCTTCTCTGAAAAATGTCCCAGTGCTCCAAATTCATTTCTGCTTTCCACCAAAAATTACCTCTTTTTTTTTTTTTTTTTTTTTGATCAATCACAGCAAAGAGGGAGACTTTCTGGAAGTTGGAATGGCTACCGTACCTTGCTTAAGCTTCCTGGAAATACTTGAGCTTAACCACATAAGCGAATGTCATTTTGGGTGAAATCTCAGGCAGAATGACAGAGCAAGGGGTGTTAGCCACTGGGGTGAGATATTTGCCAGACTCGGGGAAGCCTTCCCACACTCTTTACTGGACCCCAGCTGAAGATCTGTTTCTGGCTCGGCCGACTCCTACTTCCATCAGTGTCTTGACCTAGCAGTGAAGAGAGAAAACCAATACTGCTGTTACACGTTACAAACTGAGCAAACTAATATGTTTTCAAGGGCACATTTTCCAATTTCCAAATTATGCTGGCACTTCATTTATCACTCTTAGTTCTCACTGAGTTCTTAGCATTCTGCTTTCAATTGGTGTCTTGACAAGAGAGTAGGAATTAAAGCACAACACTGTAAACATTGTCTCTGACAGCAACTCAGGGAAACATTCGGTAGCAGGAGGGTAAAAAATCTGTATCTTCTGATTATTTGCACATTTAGACTATACACATTATTCAAGTTTTCACTTTGGATAATTGAGAATTATTTACATTTGATCCTTTTAATATTAAATATAATCTTTTGTGGCCTAAATGTCTCAAGATGTGTATGAAGTGTTAAAGCAATGATATAATAAGTTGAAATGATTTGTATATTCAAAAAAGCTAGAATTACTAGTGAAAATTACAGTGTAATTAGAAAAATGTGTTATCAATGTGTGAGGCCAAATTTTATCAACAGACCTAGAAAATAGTTCTAATAACAATGTAAATGAATTGTAGTGAAAACATTGACCTTGTCTGAAAAATAGGGAGCATGTGTGAAGCATATGTGTATGACAAATGTGTAAGAAATATTAAGGAAGTTATTTTGACTACAAAACTTGAAAATATCTAACATTATGGATTCCTATATTTTTGTAGCATTTTCAGAGGAATAGATATAGTATTCATGTAAAATTGGTTCTTTCCGTAATCTTAAAAGCCTGCCAGTTAGTAAATACTACTTTTCCTATTAAGTTTGAATGAATTTTGTTACCCCTATCTTTCTGACTCCTTCAGAAATATCACTCCCTACAGTGAATCATTACCGAACCCCTTGCACATGTTTTCCAAAACCACTTTCAAAACTACCATCTCCTTTTTATACATTTACACAAGAGATACATAGTAGGGTATGTTTTGTCATTTTACAGATAAGGACATTGATGCCCAAAGAGGTTATGTGTCTTGCCTGAAACCCGGAAATTGGTATCTGAACCTCATTTTCTCTTTTCTAATTGACTAAAATGTCTGTGTTCTATTGCTTTCTAGAATAACAGTCTCATCATATACATACAGTGTTACAGCGATGAGATCATAAGTTTACATATATCTGTGTATGTATATAAATGTGTATGTGTGTGTATCTACATATACGGCCTTCGTCGTGATGCTGAGACATACCACTGAAGGAGAGCGGTATCACGTTTCAGTTTCGGAAGATCATAAATCCATAATATGATTCAAATGATGGTGTTTTTATGAGTAGGCACTAGTTAAAATAGTTTAGATTTGTATGCAATCACGTCTCTCTCCTTTTGCATTTTTCATGCATGCCTCTTAGATCTATATTTCCCTCAGACCATTCACTTTTCAGATAACATGTCTGTTTCCACAATACACACTTTACATTTTCTTAGCCTCCGTTTACCTCTCTTTTCATGTTATCATTTCTTCAAATCAGTAAGATCAAATATCTAAGCCTTTGTTTTCATGTATCTTTCAGCACAAAAATGTAAATGTGTTCACAGGTATGGAATACTATGGGACTTTTCAGATAGTGTTTAGTCACATTTGGATGATTGAAGATAAATGTTTTAATAAAACAATCTGGGAACTTGAGATGATGTGTAGAGAATCTGTGCTTAAGAGATAAATACAGGGGCACCTGGGTGGCTCAGTCGTTGAGCACCTGCCTTCGGCTCAGGGCATGATCCTGGGGTCCTGGGATCAAGCCCCACATCAGGCTCCTCCGCTGGGAGCCTGCTTCTTTCTCTCCTACTCCCCCTGCTTGTGTTCCCTCTCTCGCTGGCTGTCTCTCTCTCTGTCAAATAAATAAAAATAAAAAACCTTTAAAAAAATAAATACAATATTGTTACAAATAATACAAGGAGATCTATAAATAAATGGCTCCTCAGACTAACAGAATATTTTAAAAGTAACATCTGTAAAGTCTATTACAAAACAATAGTCATAACAGAATAAGTTGAGAAGTAAGTTTATTTTATGTTTTTTTTTCTTTCTTTTTCATCACTACCACAGGGTAAGACAGTATCATTTCTTATCTGAACTGGTCTAATTCCATTATTCCCTCTAAAACATTCGTTATACTTGAGCCAGGATGATCTTTCCAAACTGAAATGTGATTATATCACTCTCCTTCAGTGATCTATCTCAACATCAAGATGAAGACCAAACTCCATTTTAAGTCTGATTTAATATGACTTTAAACCTCTGTTGTAACATATTCCTACTGTCCATGTAGACATGTCTTCTCCTGACTGGCACACTCTCTCTATTCTAGGACCTCATGCCTAATTAGGTCCTATTTGAATATCGCTTGTTAACAACTTTCCTGAATGGGTGTAAGGTGTGCCAGTGGTATCCTGAATAAATCCCTATACTGATAGTTTATCTCACAAATTAGAATTACTTAGGTATTTTTGTTCCCACTTGGCTCTAGGCTCCTTGTTATTACACAGTGAAATTTGTTCATCAGTATATCTTATGATCTAAGAAATATAGGTTTAATAAACATGCCATTGATTAATGTTTATAGTTACATTTTATCTCACAATATTATGAACTGTGAATATCTTGGCAAACACAGTTGTTATTCAGCATTGTAAATATTGCATGTAGTGAGTGAACATGGTCACTTCTGTCTAGTTAAATTTGTATGTATTTATACATATTAAGTTGTAGACGCATACGGACTCTTGACTTTAAATCTATGCTATAGACTTTACATTTTTAGAGTTATTTTAGTTTTGATTATGACATAGAAGATACTAAAAACCAAAGGAAATATTACACGAATTAATGAAACAATACAGTGTAATAATATGAGGCAACATATTTTAAAATAGGCATTTATGACTTAATAATAGCATTCCCGATCAGCTTTCTGTCAGAGTTAAAGTGGAACTGGTATAATAATAGGCCTACTTTATAGAAAAGCATTGATAAAGAATTTTCGTGGTTGATGATAAACTTGAGCTGGCTTCCTACAAAACAAATTATTCAGCTATACAGTGACTTTCCCAAAGAGCACATTTGCATGATCTTCAAGTTCACTGCTGGAGAGACTCTAAATAATAATCAGGCCATAAAGCCAGAGAAAGGCATTTTAGATTGCCATATAATTTGCACTGAGAACTTTTGAGAATTCCAATGGAGGCTGAACATCAGTAATCCTTCTTGGATAATAATGGAAATAATTAGGAAGGCTTCAAACAGCCTGTCTATGTAAAAGTTTAGTGTCCTAAATGTGAGAGAGCAAGAACATTGAAAGTTGTTTAATGGCTTTTTGAACAGATCTAATCAGGCAAGTTTTACCCTCTGACACAAATTGGGTCTTGGCTGATGAAAATTGAAGCTACTGTTGCAAGGAACATTCAGATTCTTGCATACTTTTTACCTGCTTGAACAAACCATAGAGGAAAGTAATGATATACCTGCCTTAAATCACTTGGCCTTTCAAATTTGATATGCATTTAGAAGCAAACTGGAAATCTTTTCAAAGTGAGCAAAAAGAAAATATTTCAAATGTCCCTACATATTACTTTTATAACTCTTTCATAAGCCACTTACATAGTCAAGGCAGAATCTTAATTATACTAGAAAAATTAAGATAATTAAATAGAAGTGAACCCAAAATCTGTTTCTGAGATCTACTTTTATATCTTCCATTGAATTATTGTGTATCTTTGGGATACTTTCAACTAAACATGTTTACAGAATTTCCATGTTATTCTACTCCAAGATAGTATTTATCATCATTCAGAAGAACAAAGTCAACTTGAGTTAATGTAGGGAAGTCACCTATTCCAAAATTTGCTTATTTTTTTTTCATACTATTGACAACTTTAGAAGTGTGCTCTTGGTTTGTGAAAAAGACAGAAATAATATCAATATTAACTCATACTTGACATAACTCATACCCAATCCAGAAATCTTACAGAGAGCATGAAATAACCTGGAAAGGGACCATTTCTGAGCATTGTGGTTGTTCTGGAACTTAAATAGTATTTTGAAAAGTGTTGCTAACACTAATTAATGCTTCATTTTACACATTTAGGAGTTCAGATCTATGAGAAGGACAAATTTTAAAGTCTTAAGAGAGCTACCCATTTCAACTAATCTATGCTAGATATTTGACTACTATACTTCAAGCTGTCTAATAAATTTGGATGATGTGTTGTATGTTCAAATTTATTACGAACATTAAAAAGTTGTGGACACCACTCACACAAACTAACTCAAAATGTATCAAAGACTTAAATGTAAGATCTGAAACCATAAAACTGCTAGAAGAAAACAGGAAAAAATCTCCTGGACATGGATCTTGGCAATGATTTTTTTTTGGATATGGTAGCAAAAGCATAAGCAACAAAATAAAAAATAAGGAAGTGGGACTACATCAAATTAAAAAGCTTCCACACTGGGGTGCCTGGGTGGCTCAGTTGGTTAAGCGGCCAGCTCTTAGTTTCAGCTTGGGTCATGATCTCAGGGTCTTGGGATCTGCTCCATGCTCAGTGGGGAGTCTGCTTGAGGACTCTCTCTCTCCCTCCACCCCCTCCCACACTCGGGGTCATGCTCTCTCTTTCTCTAAAATAAATATTTAAAAATAAATAAATAGAAATGAAAAGTTTCCATACAGCAAAAGAAATGATCAACAAAATGAAAAGGCGGTCTGCAGAATGGGGGAAAATATTTACAAATTATATCCAAAGCATATAAAGAACTCCTACAATTCAATAATAACAAAAATCCTCCAATTAAAAAAGGGCCAAAGACCTACATAGACTTTTTTTCCAAAGAAGACATTCAGATGGCCATAGACACATGCAAAGGTGCTCAACATCACTCCTCATGAGGGAAAAGCAAATCAAACCCACAGTGAACTATCTTCTCCTCATACTTGTTAGAATGGCCATCATCAGAAAGACGAGTAACAAAGGCTGGTGAAGATGTGGAAAGAAGGCAACCTCTGTGCACTGTTAGTGGGAATGTAAACTGGTGCAGGCACTGGAACACAGTATGGATGTCCTCAGAAAATCAAAACTAGAACTACCATGTGATCCAGATGTCGGTATACATCTGAAGGAAATGACATCACTGTAGAAGCGATATCTGCCTCATGTTCATTGCAGCATTGTTTGTAACAGCCAAGACATGGAAATAGTGGAATGTCCATCAGAGGTGAATGGATGAGCAAAATCTGGAAAATGTACACACACACACACACACACACACACACACACACACGGAATATTCAGCCATAAAGAAGAAAATCCTGCCATTTGTGGCAACATAGGTGAATATTGAGAGCATTATGCCAAGTGAAATAAGTCAGAGAAAGACAAATACTATATGATGTCATTTACTCGTGGAATCTAAAACAACAGCAAAAAAAAAAAAAAACAACAACAAAAACAAAACAGAGAAAGATCAGATTTGCTGTTACCAGAGGTGGGGATGGGGGGGGGTTGGAATGAGGAGAATTGGAGGAAGTTAATGAAAAGAAACAAACTTCCAGCTATAAGATAAATACTAGGAATGTAACATATACAACATGATGACTATAGCTAATACTGCTGTACGGTATATTTGAAAGCTGCTAAAAGACTAGATTCTAAAAGACCCCATCACAAGGATAAAAACATTTTTTCTTTTGTGTATCTATGTGAGCTGATGTTAACTAAGCTTTATGTGCTAATCATTTTGTAATATATGTGGGTCAAGTCATTATGTAATTTATACGGTTCTGTATGCCAATTATCTTGATAAAACTAAAAAAAATCAAATTTGTGGAAATGGCTTTCTATGTGCTCTAAAAACTAAGATATTTTTGTAGAATCACCTCAGTAATTTTCAGCAAGACACTTACTGGAAATATTCAGGTTGAGAGTTATCTTTATGCTTTTTCTGATAAATAATAGTTTGTCTTTGAGCACATCTTTCTTCCTTCTGAAAATTATAGGCAGAAAGATGAATAATTGATTTTTAATAGACTCTGTGTGCATGTACATGTGTGTAAATTTCAGTAACATCTGGTTTTAGTTTCTAGGAAAAAGCTAATACTGGTGAAATCAGTAAGTGATACAGTGGTGTTCCTATCTGACATGGGATGTCAATGGAAAGCTTATTGGATTAAGCACCTCTTCATGGAAATACACACATCATTGTAAATCTACTTAGGGAAAAGATAGTGAAAGTAGAAATTATTATCATTTTTCCCATAAAAACCAGTTCTCAATTTACACTTGCCATGTTGCTAATGGGTCTTAGGAAATCTTAAAATTGAAATGAAATATTTACTTCATTTTTCTATTTGTTGTTATTTTAACAAATTCCAAGTTTTACGTGGTGCTTTATCTTCCTCTTAAATGTGACTTCTTCATGGCCTCTCTGTTAAATTTCATTGTTTAAGATTGCCTTTTAGCCCAATTTTAAGAGTTGTTGTTATTTTGTAAGCTATCCTTTGCCTTTCTGATGCTACTAAGTATCTTCGGAATATCAGAAAAATGTTGTCCTTCTTTAGCTTTTGAGTTATACTCACTTGAACAAAAAGCCATACAAAAGAATTTCAGAAGCATAGAAATACACCTTAAATTATTATGCTGTTTTCAAGTTATAATAAACTTCCTTAACAGATTTAAAATTTTACCATCGGGATGACTCTTTTGAGCAAGTAAGAGGTTTTATAGCCAGAATGCTATTATTCAAGTATTATCGATAATATATATAGGAACATCTTTATAAACTCTCAACCAAGATAGCCTAGTCCAACTGTGGGCAAGTCTAAGAACTAGAAAGCTTTTTGATATTTTGAACCTACTCTTAAATTTTTCATTTTCTTTCAGAACTCTGTCATTCTCTTCACTCTTCTTTCTGTATTCTAGTGTGTTTGATTTGGACTACTGTCCAATTTCCTTATTTCTCTGTCACTATCTTGAAACTTTGTTCAGTACACACTGACATCATTTTTCACTCATCAGTATTCTTCCTTCTGAAATTTGTCCTTCTCCCATCAATATCCAAACAGAACTCTCTAGAACCAAACCTAAACTTAACATCTTATATAAAAATTAACTCAAAATGGATCATAGATCTAAATGAGACATTTAAAAAAACGCTATAAAACTTCTAGAAGAAATCACAGGAAAAATTTTTCCTTTGCTTAGGTTAGACAAGGAGCTCTTAGACATGACACCAAAGGTACAATCCATAAAAGAAATAAAATAATATAGACCACCAACTTAAAAACTTTTGCTCTGTTGTGTGATCCCTATTAAGAGGATCAAGGTCTATTTAGAGTATCAAGTTTGTCATTGACACATATTATCAAATCACATATCTGAGAAACAATTTTTATCCAGAATATATAAAGAATTCTCTAATCTCAGCAATTAAAAAAAAATCAGGAAATAGGCAAATCATTTTAACAGATATTTCTCCCAAAAGGGTATAGAGATGGCAAATACACACGAGAGAAAAGATGTTCACCATCATTAGTCATTAGGGAAATGCAAACTAAAGCTACAGTAAGATACCATTGCATACCTATTAAAACGGCAAAAAATAAAAAATACAGTATCAAGTGTTGACAAGGATAGAGGGCAACTGGATTTCTCAAACATTGTTGATGAAAACGTAAAATGTCATAGCCATTCTGGAAAGCAGCTCAGCTGTTTCTTAAAGTTAACAGCCACGATACAGCCCAGCCCTCCTGGGTTTCTATCCTAGCGAACTAAAGTATGTTCACAGTCACTTTATAGTAGCCAAAAGCTGGAAAGCACCCAAAATTCAACTGGTGAATAAAGTGTGATACAACAAATACAAAGAAACAAACTAATGATACAAAAAATGATTTAGAAGGATGTCAAGGATTTATGCTGAGTGCAAAAGCCAATCTGAAAAAATTGGATATGATATGATTCTGTTTCTATAACATTCTTGAAATGGCAAAATCATAGTGATAAGTAGTCAGTTGCTGCCGGAGGTTAGGGTTGGGGAGGAGGACAGAACTGTTAATGGGTAACATAAGGGAGTGTCTTTGTGCCGAAGGAGCCGTTCTGTACCCTAATGGTAATATGTACCATGTGGTGATGCTTCAACAAATTTACACTTGGTATAAAATTTCAAAGAACTATACACATAAAAGAGAGCAAAAGAAGAGTGCATTTAAAATCTATATAAAGTATATTTGCAAGTTAAGGGTATTGTGCCAATGTTGGGGCACCCGGGTGGCTCAGTTGGTTAAGTGTTTCGCTCTTGATTTAGGCTGAGGTCGTGATCTCAGCGTCATAAGATCAAGCCCCGCATTGGGCTCCACTCTGGGGGTGGAGCCTGCTTGAGATTCTCTCTCTCTCCCTCTCTCTCTCTGCCCCTCCCCCAACTCGTGCATGTGCACTCTCTCTGAAAAGAAAAATTAAAAAAAAAAAAAAAGAGTATTGTACCAATGTGAGATTCCTGCTTTTGACCATGTACTGTGGTTATGGAAGATATGATCATTGGGTGAAGCTGCTTTAAAATATACCAGAATGATCATTACTATTTTGAAACTTCAGGAAGCCAACATATTTCAAAATAAAAAGTTGCATTTAAAAGAAAGAAGAGGGAATTGGGTATTTAGGGACAATTAGAAGTCTGTCACACTCAATAAAATGATTTAAGGTCTTGAACAGGATTACAGTTTTTAAATTTCATTATTTTCCTAACACTATCATAGCTTAAGCAAAACCGCATTTAATAACATATGAATCTAGAAGAGAACCAGGTGATTTAAAATTAAATTTCCAGCTAAACATCTTAGGATGTTAAACCATAGTTATATTCTTAAATTTCATTCTTAAAATTATTAATGTCAATTAAAACCAATACATTAAATTACTTTTAGTTTATGATAAAAGTAACACTTCTTAAGAAAAATCAGTTAAAAACTTCAGTATGTTTTTATTAATTACTTGAATAATAAAGTTTCAGGGAGATCACTTAGGTTCTAATTTATCATATTAGTCCTTATCAACAAAGATTTTCAAAGAAAGAAAAAAATCTATAATTAATTTATATTTAACTTCAATTAAATTCCTCCATATAACCTTCTGTGAAGTTAAATCTTTTTTTTTTTTTTATTTCCAGACAATTGGATGAATTTGGGCATTAAATCCTGACCTTTGGTCCTTAGATATACTTCACATGCTTCAAGTATGATTGATTGCTTGAGTCCAATTATTTCTCCAGTGCCTGTGGGATTCTTAAAAACCCCTAACATTTGCAGGAAATGACCTTTATCGTACCCCATCATGCAACAGCTGTCAGAGATGTTTCTGCTGCCCATTCTCTGTCATACAGAGATAGGGTTTCTTCAGTAAGACCTCTGTTGTTGGGCCAGTAAAACTGCAGAGCTTCATTTTCTAAGACTCTTTTGACATTGAGGAAGATACCAGGTGACAATAACAAAGATAAATGTTAGTGATTACCACATGAGACTTATATATGGTCCATGTCCTGCAGCAATGGAGATAATTGGAAGCTATGGAAATACTACAAATCCTAAACTTTTGCCATGTTAAGAATAAATATTTGGGTTGAAACCAGGAAAAAAAATTAGTTGTCAATTACTTGGCATTAGGCTGAAAATTCCCCTTGCTCATAAACTCTTATGAATGCAATTAAGTGCCCCAGGAAGCTGGCACCTTGTCTGGGGGCTTGGTTGGAATTAAGTTGATAATCAGAATCATCAGAGGAGTCCTAAGAGAAAAGGGATTGACTGAACTGTTGTGGTTATTTTTCCCTAGAATGTGAAATCTGCTTTTAGATCAAACTATTCAGTTTCAACTCAGGGTAGGAAATAATAGCCTAGGTGATTATGTGCTGTGCCATTTTTTAAAATATTGATTCTTTCTTTAATACCACTGGTTTTTCTCAAGCACTTGGTGTTTCCTGGACAGTTGGTCACATTTACTACCAGGTGATTAAAATCTACAGTATATGCAACTGGTAGAGGTTTCCTTGGCTACCGTAGAGGTTGGCTTCCTCACAGGACTTTCCCAGAATGAGGACCATGGTAGCCGCTCTCTGTAAATGAGCAGGGGTGATCATAGTGGTCTCACCTATAAGGTGACTGGCTGAAGAGCAGACAGGGTATTGGGAGTCCATGTAGTTCCCAATTTAAATAATGAATTTCCCTCTAAGGTTAAAAGGCTTTAGTGTATTTCCTCTTTAAAGAAAGTTGCTCTTCACATTTTCCTTTTTTCCTCCTCCTTGGTGAAAAAGCAGAGAGGGGGAGCAGAGGAAACTGCAAAGAATAAAATAGGACAATAAGAATGTGCAAAGGTTAAAAGAAGAAAAAGTTAAATTATAACAATCTTAGTGTTGTCTCTGTGCAGCTCTTATGCTTTGCATGGTTTTATTTATGTTTGCATTGTTGGTCTGCATTTGTATTCACTCTTAGTTTTGGCTTATAGCTTTTCTGTTACACTCACAGGGTCTTGTGGTTGGCAAACCACCCACACTTAACGTACTCCCAAACACACATGGTGCACATGTGAATCTGCACATGTACTCAGAGGAAGAGAGAGAAAGGGGAGACAAGTGATGAAAACAAAAGCAAAAACAAAAAGCAGTGAAACAGAAAAAAGCATTTAGCTAAGTAGAAGTAAAGAAGAAAAATGAAGCCTATATGGAAGAAAGAGATAGAGATTATTCTATGGAGGATTTGTGGCTCTGATTCATCTTCCAAAGATTGAAGAAAAGGATTTGAACTCAGATTTCTGCCACTGAAGCCTATACTCTAATAGCTGTCGTATTCTAGCATTACATTTAATATTTTTATTTATTTAGTAATTTTTACGCATGAAGTCCTGTTAAGTTCTATAAGAAGGAAAAATGCAATGAAGACACATCCCCGCCTTCCAAAAACTTAACTTGCTATTCCCTGAAGACCTAACTAAATAGAAAAATTTTAAGGATATTTAATTACCATTTACCAACATATATTGAGTGCCTTTTGTGCATTACACACTGTGCAAGGCATTAGAAATACAAATAATAATAGATGATAAATAGGTAGCAGAATATAATCTTTGTCCTCAAATAATGTACAATATGGCTAGAGAATAGATTAGATTATAGAATGAGGAATGAGAACTCAGAAGAGTGAACCTAACCCAGTTGGGGTGGGACCCGGGGAGAATGGGGTATGGCTTTCTTTTAGAAGAGTTGATCCCAGCAAGGTTCGTAGGATGATAACAGCATTGCAGAGAGAAAGGGTGGAAATTACAAAAACGTAGAGAAAATACAGTACAGCAGAGGCACTGAAAGGTGTTTAATGTTGCTCAGGGTAGTTCCAAAAATGATTTGAGAAAAGCATGTTGGAAATGAAGTCAAGGGCCAATCTTAGACTCCCTTGCAAGACTTGCAAAGATTTAAGACTTAACCTCTACCTAATTAGAGAGCCTTTGAAGGCATTTAAAAAGTTAAAATGTCCATGCTACCCAGAGCAATCTACACTTTCAATGCTATCCCAATCAAAATACCGATGACATTTTTCAAAGAACTGGAACAAATAGTCCTTAAATTTGTATGGAACCAGAAAAGACCCCAAATCTCCAAGGAACTGTTGAAAAGGAAAAACAAAGCTGGGGGCATCACAATGCTGGATTTTGAGCTGTACTACAAAGCTGTGATCACAAAGACAGCATGGTACTGGCACAAAAACAGACACATAGACCAATGGAACAGAATAGAGAGCCCAGAAATGGACTCTTGGCTCTTTGGGCAACTAATATTTGATAAAGCAGGAAAAAACATCCGGTGGGAAAAAGACAGTCTCTTCAATAAATGGTGCTGGGAAAATTGGACAGCTACATGTAAAAGAATGAAACTTGACCACTCTCTCACACCATACACAAAAATAAACTCCAAATGGATGAAAGACCTCGATGTGAGACAGGAATCCATCAAAATTCTAGAGGAGAACATAGGCAGCAACCTCTACGACATCGGCCAAAGCAACCTTTTTCATGACACATCCCCAAAGGCAAGAGAAACAAAAGATACAATGAATTTATGGGACTTCATCAAGATTAAAAGTTTCTGCACAGCCAAGGAAACAGTCAGAAAAACTAAGAGGCAGCCCACGGAATGGGAGAAGATATTTGCAAATGACACTACAGATAAAGGACTGGTATCCAAGATCTACAAAGAACTTCTCAAACTCAATACACGAGAAACAAATAAATCAAAAAATGGGCAGAAGATATGAACACTTTTTCAATGAAGACATACAAATGGCTAACAGACACATGAAAAAATGTTCAAAATCATTAGCCATCAAGGAAATTCAAATCAAAACCACACTGAGATACCACCTTACGCCAGTTAGAATGGCAAAAATAGACAAGGCAAGAAACAACAAATGTTGGAGAGGATGTGGAGAAAGGGGATCCCTCCTACATTGTTGGTGGGAATGAAAGTTGGTACAGCCACTCTGGAAAACAGTGTGGAGGTCCCTTAGAAAGTTAAAAATTGAGCTACCCTATGATCCAGACATTGCACTACTGGGTATTTACCCCAAAGATACAGACGTGGTGAAGAGAAGGGCCATATGCACCCCAATGTTCATAGCAGCAATGTCCACAATAGCTAAATCGTGGAAGGAGCCGAGATGCCCTTCAACAGATGACTGGATTAAGAAGTTGTGGTCCATATATACAATGGAATATTACTCAGCTATCAGAAAGAACGAGTTCTCAACATTTGCTACAACATGGACGGCACTGGAGGAGATAATGCTAAGTGAAATAAGTCAAGCAGAGAAAGACAAGTATCATATGATTTCTCTCATCTATGGAACATAAGAACTAGGATGATCAGTAGGGGAAGAAAGAGATAAAGAAAGGGGGGTAATCAGAAGGGGGAATGAAACATGAGGGACTATGGACTATGAGAAACAAACTGAGGGCTACAGAGTGGAGGGGGGTGGGGGAATGGGATAGGCTGGTGATGAGTAGTAAGGAGGGCGCATATTGCATGGTGCACTGGGTGTTATACACAACTAATGAATCATCGAGCCTTACATCGAAAACTGGGGATGTACTGTATGGTGACTAACATAATAAAAAATCATTATAAAAAAAAAAAGTCTGATTGTAAAACCAGCACTGAGTGAAATGTATTTGAAATGTCATTCAGAGAACAGTGAGAGTATCAAAAGGCTAAGACCAATTAGGAAGGCAGGAAGAAAAGTTGTAAACATCATCAGATATCCAGGAGCTAGGTGGAGGGTGAAAAATATCTAAGTGTCCACACTCCCTCGATATATATGATAGCCATGCTGTGCACTTCACGAAAGCAGCGCATGTGGGCTTTCTGGACCTGTAAGTAAGTGTGCTTTGCCTGCCCTCACACCCCGCCTGCTCCATCTCTCTCTGTTAGCTCATGCGCAGCTGCTGCATCTCTCCCCAGACCTAGCTGCACATGGTTCCTGGCTTTGGCTTTGCCCCATATGCATTATCTTCTGAATGACGTGTATGTGCTCTCCAGCTAGTCCTGTCCTACTCAGTGCCCCAGAGTAGGTAGGACACCATATGGTTAATGACAGGTAGAAAAGACAAAATGATTTATTAGAAAGATATTTATGATGTAGGTAGGGGGGATGGTGAATGAGAGATGGTGCTTTTTACATGGAGGAGTAAGAAAAGATTAATCAACCACAACTCTGCCTACAACAACAGAACAGGAGATGGTATCATTTATTGATTTAGAAAATATACAAGAAGGAGCCAGCATCATAACCTAAGGACAAGGTATCCCGTTTGTATCTATTGAGATGGAAGTGCCTCTGGGATACCGGATGGCAATTCCCTAAAAAGCAGCTCAATCTCTGAGGCTATGGAAAGACAGTTGGGAGTAATGAACATGTTAGCAGTAGTTGAAACCATGGCAACAGATGAAACCATTTAGATGAATTGCATAGAATAAGCAGAGGAGAAATTCCGGACATCAAACTTTGCAAGTATGGGCAAAGGAAAGGGAACATAAAGAAGGATCTGAGAGGTCAAACAAGATGAGAGTATTCAGAAGAGTGACAAACAGTATCAAATGTAATGAGTAGCATGTAAACTGCCACATGTTCTTTGGAATAGATGGACATTATATCAGTGACCTTGGAAAGGGGACTTCCTGTAAGTGACTGGAGGTTGGATTAAATGAAAAATGAGGAAGCGAGGCATTACAGGTTATTCTTCAGCTTGTTTGTAATTGGTAAGGTAAAAAGTTGAAAGACAAAATTTTTATAATTAAAAAATTATCTTCTTTCTTTATTGAGTAGGATAATCTAGCAATGAAGGAAAGATAGAAGATTTGGAAGAAAGAATATAATGAACGAGTCAAGTTTCTGAAGGAAGCAGGATGTAATATCCAGCTTGGAGGAGTTGGGATTGAGCCAAGAACGAAGGGAAGAATGGTAATCTCTCTCAGGCCAGAGGAACAATTGGCAGTGATGTGTGGAAGAATGGAGATAGTCTTCAAGGACGAGGATTAACTATTTAGCAGTATAGGGTAAAAGAATGTTTTCTAAGTTTTAAAACTAAAATAAGTGACAGTGATAAGAGGCATGTCATTAAAACATTTACAAGCAACATTCACTGACTACTGTGTACTAGACATTGTGTCAGCCAGTTGGAAGTAGCAATTAAAAGGTCACCTATAAAATTGAGGAATTAATAATGAAGAATAACATTTTTAAATAAGAAACCTTTGGTGTGATGAGTATCCCAAAGGGGAAATCAAAGTTTCTAACAATTTTTAAATAATTCAGATATTATAACTTTCTCTCCTATTACTAAATGGAGAAAAGTAGGAGCTGTGTGTTTCTACCTGCATTAAAGCTCTGATCATCATGTTCTCAAGTAGAATGTATAGTTCAATGCAGAGACATCTGAAATCATAAAAAAAAAATGTCTAAAATAACTGCCACCACAAAGCTGCTTTGATGAGAGAACAGATGGGTGACAGCACGGAGTTTCTATAAGCAGGTAGGAAAACAATCAGAGTTAGCAAACAACATCCGTGGTAACAAGTCTAGAATCCCCAAGAGGATATTTTCCTTTATTGGTGGGTAAACATTTAGCAGTTTTGATTACCAGAGCGTCTTCTAACCTGGTGGTGCCCACTCGCTAGAGTGTTTTCCAGAGAGCATTTCATATAGCTCATATTACCTGTAAAATATTTCATCTAGACAGCTTTATCAAAAAGTATTTAGTACTTTATGGGTTGTGCATTTAGGGTATGTGTCTCAAAGCACATACAATTCTTTCCAGATTCCTGAGAGAGGTAACAGGGGGAAAAATGAGTTTATGGGAATTGGTACAGTAGCCCTAAAAAAATCAAAAAGATGTGCTGAGAAGCTAGAAGTAAGATTTGACTGCAAAAGAGAAATAGATAATTATTCCCGTATGTATTACGTATTCCTGTATATAATTAAATTTACATGAGTGGTCCTTCTATCAGTTTTCTATTGCTACCATAACAAATCACCACAAACTTGGTGGCTCAAATCAACAAAAATTTATCATCTTAGAGTTCTATAAGTTAGAAGTCAGCAAGGATCTCACTGGGTTAAAATCATCATGTTAGTTTGGCTGTATTCCTTTCTGGAGACTATAGGGTTGAGTATTTCCTTGCATTTTCCAGTTTCTAGAGGCCACCAACATTCCTTGGCTCCTGGCCCTCTTTTTCCATCTTAAAAGCCACCAATGTTGTATCTTTCTGGCCATTCTCAAATGGCCACATTTCCCTCTGACTCTGTCTTCTGCCTCCTTATACATTTAAGAGCCCATGTGGTTATATTGGGCTCACCCAAATAATCCAAGATAATCTTCCTATCTCAAGGTCCATAACTTTAATTATCTCTGAAAGTTCCTTCTGCCATATAGAGTATCGTATTCATACATCCCAGGGATTAAGATGTGGGCATCCTTGGGGCCATTACTCTGCCTACCACAGACCTATTGCTTAATAAAAAGTTGGTAACAGGAAAATGAAAAAAGACAAAAATAATTCAGATAATGCTGATTATTTTAAAGCAGATTTAAAAAAATATATATTTCCGTGAGATGAAACTAAGTTTTATATTCCCTGTGACCCCAGCAGTACCTTTCTACTTGAATAACAAATGATAAGAACTAAAAAAATGTATAGAAAGACCGAGGAAATAGTGAGGCACACCAGACAAGAAAGCAAAACACTTATACGATGATATGGGCTCACTTACAAACTCTGAGATCTAGGAAAAGTCATAATTTTAAATGTAAAATGGGGATATCAGTTACCACTATTGATATATGCATAGGTACTTTGTAAATATAATTTCTCATTCTGCCTACCTGAAAACATTATTGTAAAAATCATACGAGCAATCTGCATGTGAAGGTTCTTTGTAAATTATAAAACACCGTGGGATTTTTACAAGATTTTGAAGGCACTCCACATATTTTACCAGCGATTTAAAGAAACTTGTGATATATTTGCTATTTGTTATTCTTATTTGTTATTGTAGGACTTTGATTATTCCTTTTTTAAATATTACAACAATTGAGATTGACAGGATGTTTGTTGTCCCAATTCATATATTAACAGATTCCACATTCTAGTGCTCTAGAAATAGAATTCTTTCCTCTCACCTCTTGGGTGCCCGCTCGTATTTCTATTTGTGAATTAAGGAATTCAACTCCAAGGGAAAGCCTGTGACATAATTTCATATCTCAGTTGAAACCTTAGCCTCTAACAAAGTGAAGAAAGAGGCTACCAATGTGAGGAGAGTGGTCAACTTGAAGGAAAAGAAAACTTGGACACAATTAATTCCAGAGATTTATAAAGAACTGGGATGTAAACCAGTAATTCTGACAACTTGGAGTTAGATTTCAGTTTGTTTTGGTTTGGTTTTAGAGGAAATTACACACAGTGTGGAATTTTGCCAATGCAATGGTATCTGTCGTACAATGAAAAAATTCTTACACTTGACCAATGAGCATATAAAAAATGCTCAACATCATTGTTCATCAGAGAAATTCAAATCAAAACCACACTGAGATATCACCTCACACCCAATAAAATGGCTACTATTAAAAAAAAAAAAAGGAAAAAACAAAACCCCCGGAAATTACAAGTGTCAGCACGGCTGCAGACAAATTAGAATCTCTGTGTACTGTTAATGGGAATGTAAAATAATGCATATGAAAACAACGTAGGTTCCTCAAGAAAATTAAAAAATAGAAACACAGTATGATCCAGCAATGCCACTTCTGGGTATTCATCCAAGAAATAAAAAGTGAAAACAGGATCTTGAAGAGAGATTTGCATGCCCACATTCATTGCAGCACTAGTCACAATAAACAAGAGGTGGAATCAACCTAAATGTCTATCAGAAGATAAATGGATTTTAAAAATGTAGTGTATACATAACACCAGAATATTGTTCAGCCTCAAAAAAGAAAGCCTGTTACATGCACAACATGGATGCACCTTGAAGGCATTATGCTGAGTGAAACAGGCTGTTCACAACGACACAGTTACTGGACGATCCGCTGATCCAGGGTATCTGAAGTAGTCCAGTTCTAGAAACAGAAGGTAGAATGGTAGTTACCAGAGGCTAGGGGTCAGGGAGGAAAGGGGAAACTGTTGTTATCTAAGGAGTATAGAGCATTTTTGTTTGGTTTGTTTTTGGTTTTGTTTTTCATTTGGTTTGGTTTGGTTTTACAAGATGAAAAAGTTCTGGCGATCTGCCTCACAACACTGTGAATAAACTTAACACTACTGAATCGCACATTTAAAAATGGTTAAGATGGTAAATATTAAATGTTTCAAAAAATCGCAGATGTCCTCCTGAAGGATACAGACCTGATGAGCACATGGTTGAACCAGCAAAGGCCTGGGGTCAAGATGAAGAGATGCTACTGGCAATAACTTAAAATGTATGTGGAAAAAAAAGAACGTATGGCCGTGAGCTCCTGGGGCAGATGCCTGTACATCACAGCAAAGGATTAAATGATACCAATGTAGTAACTCAAGAGTAAACACCCTCCCCCCCCCCCCCCAGCAAAGATTCTGGGTGTATACCAGGACCCACTAGCTTCCTGCCACGGACATAGAGTTTGCCTCATGGACACAGATACCCTCCTAGGGCAGAAAAGGGAAGTGAGGAAAAAAAGCAAACTATTAAATATTTTACCTAAGAAAGCAAAAACAACAAAAACATCAGTTATTCCACAGTAATCATTTAAAATCTAATAGGGAGTTGTATTTTTAAAATGTTCAATATTTAAAGTGAAGGGAGACAATTCAGACTGAAAGAAACTCTATTAACTGGCAATTCTAAATCTAGCCACCTGCTGAAAGGTGGTCTCATAAGCAGAGCATGGCCATGCTAGAGAGTAACAACTGTGTTTTCTGTGGATACCTTAGTTGTAGTGTATGTTAACATGAGTATCCCTTTTCTCAGTTTTGGCTGAGGCCTCAAGCTAGTAATGGTCAGTCATGCCCACATTGCAAAAGAGGATATGAGTTCACTGAAGCAGACCTTGTCATAATTTTCATGAACTTTAGAAGACTACCTGCCTCTATTCTTTTAAAAATGTTGGAGAGAATATTAGAAAGGATTTTTTTTTAAAGAAGAGATGTTGGAATGCTCTTGTCTCACTACTGTGCTTTGAGGAATTTTTTGAGGGCCAAAGATACATAGGATGGATCCACTCGACATCTATGTCAGGAGGTAGGTGGCTCCTTGGATTAGTCCAGAGTCCTGGATGTTCTCTTTGAGCTGCTTTAACAAGGTACTGGAGACTGGGTGGCTTATACAGCAAACTAGAAGCTGGGAAATCTGAGATCAAGGTGTGAGCAGATTTGATGTCTGGGGAGGACATCCTTCCTGGTTTACAGACAGTGCCTTCTTGCTGAATCTTCACATGGTAGAGTGAGAGGGAAAGGAACTGAGGTCTTTTCATCTCTTAAGAGATGAAAATCTCTTATACCAATCCTATCATGGAGGTACCACTCCTAGACCCTCATCCAAACCTAGTTATCGCCCAAAGTCCCCATCTCCAAAAATCATCGTATTGTGGATTAAGACTTCAACATATGAATTTTGGGAGGTCATGAATATTTGTGCATAGTCAGTACCTACTCTGGAGGATGTCCACTGGTCACATTTAATCCTTGGCTGTAACTTGCTGACATCTGTCCCTAGAGCCCATAGCCATTGTTCTTTTTGTTTGTTTATTTTTGCTTTTGTTTTTTTGGGGGGGGTTATTTTTAATTTTTTTTTATTTTTTAATATATTTTTTAAATTTATTATGTTAATCACCATACAGTACATCCTTAGTTTTTGATGTACTGTTCCATGATTCATTGTTTGTTTGTGTATAACACCCGGTGCTCCATGCAATATGTGCCCTCCTTAATACCCATCACCGGCCTAGCCCAATGCCCCACCCCCTCCCCTCTAAAGCCCTCAGTTTGTTTCCCAGAGTTTATAGTCTCTCGTGGTTCATTCCCCCTCTGTTTAACCCCCCTTCATTCTTCCCTTCCTTCTCCTACCGATCTCCCTGCTATTCCTTATGTTCTACAAATGAGTGAAACCATATGATAATTGTCTTTCTCTGCTTGACTTATTGCACGTAGCATTATCTCCTCCAGTTCCGTCCATGTTGCTGCAAATGTTGGGTAATCGTTCTTTCTGATCATATCCCTTGTTCTTTGATTTGCTTTTGAAGTCCTCACCAGTGATCACCACTTCATCTTGACTCAAGATGTGGCAGAGGAGAGGGGAAGAGAGATAGTGTGCTGGTCTGAGTTTCATCTAAGATCCTGTCCAGGACTCTGTAGAAGTACTGAGTGCATCAGGAAAGGGGTAAATCTGCAGATTCCTAGGAGCTGAGGGGGGCAGACGTAAGTGGTTGTCCACAGAGTGCAATCCTGTATTCCTAGCACCATGAACAGAAAGTCAGTAATGCCTTCATTTCCTGACTGTTTGAGAGCACATACTCTATAGGACACCAGAAAAAAAGATAATGGGTGCATTTATAACCATTCAGCAAATATTGGAATTGAGTATCAAAGCTTGCTTTGTTGCAAGGGAAAATTTTGTGTCCCCTTCTGCCGTGCTTGCATTATGATAGCTAGCATTTCTTGCTCTCTCTTCCCACTGAGACAGAGCTAGAAGAAGAAGAAGGGAAAACTAGCGCATGAAGAAAGTGAAAACATTTACTGAAGCAGAGATTTTACCATGTCCCCCAAAATAATAATTGGTAGATTGAAAATAGCTGACAGTGTCCACCCTGTGAGTTAGCATAGACTACTCTAATTAAATAGAGAAATATTTCAATGGTTATTCCAAATATACATATTACATCTAATATGTCCATATGAATTTTAAGTAGTTGCTCCCCAGAAAGCACTGACTGCTTTGCACAGCACTAGAAATGGTCTTGAATGCCAAAAAGTTCCGTCAAAAGCTTTGTGGGTTTTTGCGATTTAAGCCAGAGATAAAAAATTCATTCCTTTATATAGATTATATCCAAAAGGAAAACACTGGAAATTAAAGATGTTATAGCAATTGTAAGTTGAAATTTCTTTGCATTAAGTTAAAATATGGATATATTTGGAGAGAAGAGAGTATGAGAAATTGTCCTAAAGGTGACTGATAAGGAATTGTGAATTTTTATTTTTTTATTTTTTTTAATGTTTTTTATTATATTATGTTAGTCACCGTACAGTACATCCCTGGTTTCGAATGTAAGGCTCGATGATTCATTAGTTGTGTATAACACCCAGTGCACCATGCAATACGTGCCATCCTTACTACCCATCACGGGCCTATCCCATTCCCCCACCCCCCTCCCCTCTGTGGCCCTCAGTTTGTTTCTCATAGTCCATAGTCTCTCATGTTTCATTCCCACTTCTGATTACCCCCCTTTTCTTTATCCCTTTCTTCCCCTACTGATCATCCTAGTTCTTATGTTCCATACATGAGAGAAATCATATGATACTTGTCTTTCTCTGCTTGACTTATTTCACTTAGCATTATCTCCTCCAGTGCCGTCCATGTTGTAGCAAATGTTGAGAACTCGTTCTTTCTGATAGCTGAGTAATATTCCATTGTATATATGGACCACAACTTCTTAATCCAGTCATCTGTTGAAGGGCATCTCGGCTCCTTCCACGATTTAGCTATTGTGGACATTGCTGCTATGAACATTGGGGTGCATATGGCCCTTCTCTTCACCACGTCTGTATCTTTGGGGTAAACACCCAGTAGTGCAATGGCTGGATCATAGGGTAGCTCAATTTTTAACTTTCTAAGGGACCTCCACACTGTTTTCCAGAGTGGCTGTACCAACTTGCATTCCCACCAACAATGTAGGAGGGATCCCCTTTCTCCACATCCTCTCCAACATTTGTTGTTTCTTGCCTTGTCTATTTTTGCCATTCTAACTGGCGTAAGGTGGTATCTCAGTGTGGTTTTGATTTGAATTTCCTTGATGGCTAATGATTTTGAACATTTTTTCATGTGTCTGTTAGCCATTTGTATGTCTTCATTGGAAAAGTGTCTGTTCATATCTTCTGCCCATTTTTTGATTTGTTTATTTGTTTCTCGTGTATTGAGTTTGAGAAGTTCTTTGTAGATCTTGGATACCAGTCCTTTATCTGTAGTGTCATTTGCAAATATCTTCTCCCATTCCGTGGGCTGCCTCTTAGTTTTTCTGACTGTTTCCTTGGCTGTGCAGAAACTTTTAATCTTGATGAAGTCCCATAAATTCATTGTATCTTTTGTTTCTCTTGCCTTTGGGGATGTGTCATGAAAAAGGTTGCTTTGGCCGATGTCGTAGAGGTTGCTGCCTATGTTCTCCTCTAGAATTTTGATGGATTCCTGTCTCACATCGAGGTCTTTCATCCATTTGGAGTTTATTTTTGTGTATGGTGTGAGAGAGTGGTCAAGTTTCATTCTTTTGCATGTAGCTGTCCAATTTTCCCAGCACCATTTATTGAAGAGACTGTCTTTTTCCCACCGGATGTTTTTTCCTGCTTTATCAAATATTAGTTGCCCAAAGAGCTGAGGGTCCATTTCTGGGCTCTCTATTCTGTTCCATTGGTCTATGTGTCTGTTTTTGTGCCAGTACCATGCTGTCTTTGTGATCACAGCTTTGTAGTAGAGCTCAAAATCCGGCATTGTGATGCCCCCAGCTTTGTTTTTCCTTTTCAACAGTTCCTTGGAGATTCAGGGCCTTTTCTGGTTCCATACAAATTTAAGGACTATTTGTTCCAGTTCCTTGAAAAATGTCCTCGGTATTTTGATCGGGATAGCATTGAAAGTGTAGATTGCTCTGGGTAGCATGGACATTTTAACTATGTTAATTCTTCCAATCCATAAGCATGGAATATCTTTCCATCTTTTTATGTCTTCCTCAATGTCTTTCAAGAGGGATTTATAGTTTCTAGAATATAGGTCCTTTACGTCTCTGGTTAAGTTAATTCCAAGGTAACGTATGGTTTTTGGTGCTATTGTAAATGGGATGGATTCCCTAATTTCTCTTTCTTCGGTCTCGCTATTCGTGTACAGAAATGCAACTGATTTCTGAGCATAGATTTTTTATCCTGCCACGTTACTGAATTGCTCTATAACTTCTAATAGTTTGGGAGTGGCTTCTTTTGGGTTTTCCATATAGAGTATCATGTCATCTGCGAAGAGAGACATTTTGACTTCTTCTTTGCCGATTTGAATACCTTTGATCCCTTTTTGTCGTCTGATTGCTGTTGCAAGGACTTCTAGTACTATGTTGAATAATAGTGGCGAGAGTGGGCATCCTTGTCATGTTCCTGATCTTAAGGGAAAGGCTTCCAGCTTTTCCCCATTGAGAATAATATTTTCAGTAGGCTTTTCATAGATGGCTTTTATGAGATCGAGAAATGTACCTTCTATTCCTACACTCTGAAGGGTTTTAATCAGGAAAGGATGCTGTATTTTGTCAAATGCTTTTTCGGCATCGATTGAGAGGATCATATGGTTCCTGAGTCTTTTCTTGTTGATATGATGTATCACGCTGATTGATTTGCAAATATTGAACCACGCTTGCATCCCAGGTATGAATCCCACTTGCTCGTGATGGATAATCCTTTTAATGAACTGTTGGATTCTATTAGCAAGTATCTTGTTGAGGATTTTGGCGTCCATATTCATTAGGGAAATCGGTCTGTAATTCTCCTTTTTGAGGGGGTCTTTGCCTGGTTTGGGGATCAAGGTAATATTGGCCTCATAGAATGAGTTTGGTAGCTTTCCTTCTGTTTCTATTTTTTGAAATAGCTTTAGGAGAATAGGTATTATTTCTTCTTTGAAAGTTTGGTAGAATTCCCCAGGAAAACCGTCCGGGCCTGGAGTTCTGTTATTTGGAAGGTTGTTTATCACTGACTCAATTTCTTCATCATTAATTGGTCTGTTTAAGAAATCAATTTCTTCCTGTTTCAATCTTGGTAGTTTATAGGTTTCCAGGTAGGATTCCATCTCTTCCAGATTGCTTAGTTTATTGGCATATAGCTGTTGATAAAAATTTCTAATAATCCTTCCAATTTCAATGGTGTTCGTCGTGACCTCTCCTTTTTCATTCATAATTTTAATAATCTGGGTCCTTTCTCTTTTGTTTTGGATAAGTGTTGCCAGTGGTCTGTCAATTTTATTGATTGTCTCAAAGAACCAGCTTCTAGTCCTGTTGATCTGCTCTACTGTACTTCTGGTTTCTGCTTGATTGATTTCAGCTCTAAGTTTGGTCAACTGCTTCCTCGTGTGTGGATTAGGCCTGTCCCTATGTTGCTGTTCCAGCTTCTTGAGGTGAGAATATAAAAACTGCATTTTAGATTTTTCTATTCTTTTGAGTGAGGCTTGGATGGCTATGTATTTCCTCCTTAGGACTGCCTTTGCAGTATCCCATAGGTTTTGGACTGTTGTATTTTCATTCCCATTGGTCTCCATAAATTGTTTAATTTGATTTTTGATTTCCTGGTTTATCGAGTCATTCCTGAGCAGGATGGTTCTTAGTCTCCAAGTGTTTGAGTTTCTTCCAAATTTTTCCTTGTGGTTGAGTTCCAATTTCAAAGCGTTGTGGTCTGAGAATATGCACGGGATAATTTCAATCTTTTGGTATCGGCTGAGACCTGTTTTGTGTCCCAGAACATGGTCTATTCTTGAGAATGTTCCATGGGCATTAGAATAGAATGAGTATTCTTTGGTTCTGGGGTGTAGTGTTCTCTATATATCTATGAGGTCCAACTCGTCGAGTATGGCATTCAAAGCCTTTGATTCTTTGCTTAGTTTTTGCCAGGGTGTTCTGTCTATTTCTGAGAGTGGAGTGTTGAGGTCCCCTACTATGAATGTATTTTATTTATATGTCTCTTTATTCTGGTTAAGAGTTGGCTTGTGTATCTTGCTGCTCCCCTGTTGGGGGCATATATATTTATAATTGTCATATCCACTTGTTGAATACTTCCTTTAAGAATAATATAGTGCCCTTCTGCGTCTCTAACTATAGTCTGTAGTTTAAAATCCAATCTATCTGATATGAGAATTGCTACCCCAGCTTTCTTTTGAGGTCCATTTGCGTGAAAGATGGTACTCCATCCCCTTACTCTCAGTCTGAATGCATCTTTGGGTTCGAAATGAGTCTCTTGTAGACAGCAAATGGATGGGTCATTTCTTTTTATCCAATCTGCAACCCTGTGGTGTTGTAAGGGAGAATTTAAGCCATTAATATTAAGACTGAGTACTGAGAGATATGCTTTTAATGATGCCATGTTGCCAGTAAAGTCTTTGTTTGTATTGGCTGTGACTTTCTGTTCTGTATTACTCTTGGGGCCTTTTTACTTTTATAGAACCCCCCGTAATATCTCCTGTAGGGCTGGTTTTGTGGTTATGAAATTGGTTAGTGACTGTCGATTCTGAACTCTCTTTATTTCTCCATCAATTCTGAATGACAGCCTTGCTGGATAAAGGATCCTTGGCTGCATGTTTTTCTCTGAAAGAGCTTTAAAAATGCTCCCCCAACCCTTTCTCTCATTCCAGGTCTGTGTAGACAGGTCTGACGTAATTTTGATGCCTTTGCCTTGGTACGTGAGAAATTTCTTTGCCTTGGCCGCTTTCAATACTGTATCCTTGGATCTAATATTTGCGAAATGCACTATGACGTGACGTGGCGTAGGTCTGTCGTGGTTGAGCTTCGGAGGGGTCCTCTATGCCTCTTGGACAGGAATGTTTGTTTCCCTTGCTAGATTAGGGAAGTTTTCAGCTACGATTTGTTCAAATATCTCTTCTAGACCTCTGTTTTTCTCCACCCCCTCGGGGATGCCGATGATTCTAACATTGGATCGTTTCATTGAGTCAGTAATCTCCCGTAGCCAACAATCGTGGGCTTAGATTTTTTTAAAAGCATCTTCTATTTTCATTTTTTCCTCTATTAACCCATCCTCCAATTCGCTAACCCGTTCCTCTGCTTCTGTGACCCTGGCCCTCAGAGCCTCTAGTTTTGCCTGCATTTGGCTCATAGAATTTTTAATTTCTGTCAAATTCGCTCTCATTTCTGTCCTTAGGGATTCTATATTTTCAGAAACCTTTTCGTTAATACTTTTTTCAATTCTGCTCATCAATTTGACCATCGTTACTCTGAATTCCATTTCTGATAATTTGGTTACATCCATATCCATTATTTCTGTGGCAGAGGCCACAGACTCACTGTCTTTTCTTTGCTGGGGGGGGGGGCTTCTTCTTCTTGTCATTCTGATGAGGAGAGGTTGCGGGGTTGTCCAGAGCCCAAATTATTGACTGGGTCCCAGGCCGTGCCCCTTGTTTTATAGGGATCTTAGAGATGTGGGCTTCTTCTTTAAAGATTTTATTTATTTATTTATCTGAGAGAGGGAGGTAGACAGTCAGCAAGAACGGGAACAGAAGCAGGGGAGTGGGAGAGGAAGAAGCAGGCTCACAGCGGAGGAGCCCGATGAGGGACTCCTTTCCGGAACGCTGGGATCATGCCCTAAGCCGGAGACAGGCACTCAATGACTGCGCCACCCAGGCGCCCGGGTTGTGGGCTTCTTGATTTTTCAGCCTGCCTTCTGTGTTCTGGGGGAGGGGCCTGCCGCACCGATACTCAGGCAACCCTGTTTGGGTAGAGTCTCCGTGTCCCCCGCGAGGGGGGATGGGGATGGGCACGCTGTGAGCCGGTATTTCCAGGCTTTTGTTCTCTGGCGGCTTTCCCTGGCGGTCGGCTATGCCTCTTCTGAGAGTCAGAGCAGCAGAGGCTGCATTGTCACAGAACAGAGGGATTGCGGCCCATTCTCCACTGATGTTCTGGCCACTTTAACTCTGTTACTGTTGGTGCTGCTCAACCCTGCTGCGTCCCGGGATGTGCGCACCAACCCGGCGTCCCTGCCCTCACTTCCAGGGCCGGCGTGTCTCTGTCCTTTGTGTTTCTAATGCCGCCAGCCACCGCCGCCCCGCGCACTCCCGGGTCTCCTGGTCTCAGTCTATGCCCAGTGAGCACACCGCAATTTCGGAGTTCCGTGAGAAGCCTGGTGACGCGCGCACCCGGTTCAGGGTCTCAGTCTGCTGTTTCGCGGGTGCCGACCGCGAGTCCGCCCGCTCCCCCATGCAGGTGTCCCGCCAGCCGCCAGCTGCCCCGCGCGCGTTCCGGGAGCTCCCGGTCTCAGTCTGGATCCCGTGAGCACACCGGGATTCCGGTGTTCCAGGAGATGCCTTGTGGCGCGCGTTCAGGGCTCACCGGTCTCAGTCTGCTCTCTTGCGGTTGCGGTCCCTGAGTCTGCCCACTCCCCCGTGCAGGTGGCTGCTGCTTCCCGGCGCCCAAACGCGGTGGCTCCCTCCCCCTTCCGTTTATCTTCCGATATCTGCGCGATTTTATGGCACCCCTCTTGGTACCTCAATACTCAGTGCTGGAGATGTTCATTTGTAGAGATCCAGATGTATCTTCCTGCGTCTCAGGCTGATTCCGTGGTTATTTAGGCTGGTCTGTTACCTATCCAGCTCGACTCAGGGGACCGGCTGAAAAAGGGGTCCCCTACTCCTCCGCCATCTTAACTCCTCAGGAATTGTGAATTTTTAAATTGAGTTTGGACAAATGAGTTAGGCCAACTTTAAAATGACTGTTCTCAAATTAAGCCCATATTTAAAGTATAAGACTTGGAAATTTAAGGTCCCTCAGAAAAAAAATATTTAGCACATTGGCTCCATTTGACTATTTTATGAAGATTTTTTAATCTTAGAACTAGGGTTGTCTTTTTTAAATTAATTCCGTTAAATGTGTATGAAATCATAATGCTAAAAACATACAGAGACAGCTCAGGGATTTTTCTTATTCCTTAGTGGGTCATGGTGCTGTATAAAAAGAGGAGCAATGTGGCACAGATTATTTTACAGTAAATGTTCACTCCCTGGCAGGATTTCTGGATTTCTGGGATGGCAATATGAAGAGTTTTCTTCCAGAATTGTGAATGTAAGGGAACCCTCTGTCACGGGCATGTGATCCAGAAAATTGTCTGAATACTTGCAACAATGATACCAAAGTTTCAGAAAATATTTAGTGAACTCTCAGTGTATCAGCTGTATTGGTCATTGTGACCTCTCAAGGCTGACCTGATTGATTTTTCTGAAATACAAGTAAACATCAGCATTGTCTCCTTTCTCCAAAAATGTGAATACAAATTCATGGTATGCACAAGAAACAAGTATTTAGAGGTCCCGAGTGTGTTTGTAGTGAGCATGAGCTCTGCAAAGTTAACATACAAAATGCAAGGCCAATAGCATATGGTGGTGCAAACCAAACTGAAAGATTACAGTCATTTAATGGGAAACATTCAATGCTTCTGGATGCACACTGATTATCAAATTCACCTGTTAGAAGAGTTTTATTATTTATTATCTAAAAACCAAGCTATGCGTTACCAGTAGATTGTCCTGGAGACTGCAATCACTATGGAAGGATATTTGATAATATTTAAGTTTGCTGAATTGGGTGTGCATTGAAAGGTAACAGCACTGCATGAAAAATTCTAGCTTTTTGTTTTTTTTAAGCTTGAGTTCATGCATGATTGCATGCCAACTGGAAACATTATGCAGAACTAGTACTGCAAATACAGCCTAGGGCCTGCATATGGTCTTTTGACATGCTACCTTCTGTTATTCTGCTGAATTCATGACTCTGGAAGGCCCTAGATGCACTTTTAAGGAATTAGTGATCATAATGAAAATCACAGCCCTTATTCTCTGCTGCATGGGTTGAAATAAGCATGTATGGCCAAATGTAACAGGGCTGGGAGGAAAGATAATGCTTTGCCCTCAGGAATTTGACCCTATTTGAATTTTACTCATGCTTTAGAGGTCTATGGACTTTCCTACTGTTGAAAGAGTACAAATTCTAAATGATGGCTTCAGATAGAAAAACAGAAAAGCAGGCACTGCTTGGGTCAGCATTTTGAATGAACACTTGTTCTCTTCTTTGATTATTGAGAAGCTCAGCATCTTCTAAGTTCACAGGCAGAAGCTGTCATAATAATACATGAAGTGACTATAACCAATTAACCAGCACACAGTATGTATGTTTCCTATCAGGGTTTCATGCTTTACTAGCTATCCGTTTTCCTCTCCAATTTAAAAATCTATTTCTGATTATAAGTAATCCTAAATCATGTGATCATGTGATTATTTTTCTTCTAGAAATCTGTACAAATCTTAACTAAATATATGGCCTAAATACACACACACACACACACACACACACACACACACACAGAGTCTCCTGGAAGAATAAAATATTTATATCTTCTCTGATATCCCTTATGTAAGCAAAAGTAATTTAAAGAAACAGACAAGAAAATCTATTAAAAAATAATCTTGGAGATGTTATAAGAATATCTTCCAAATACAAGGGCATCTAGCTAAATTAAAGAAGTACAATGAGCAAAAACATTACCTTCCAGACTCTGAGAAGAATTTCTCTAAGAATTACAATGTCCTGAGAGCCTAAAGAAAAATCTCTAATTAGACGAGCGAGGTCTAGGGGGTATTTGAATGTCCTGGGAGAAGTGGAGAACATCCCTTTTGAAAACTCAGCTCCTCAAGGGTTTATTTCTGGGCCGTCTATTCTGTTCTATTAATCTATATGTCTTTTTTTGTATCAGTACCATACTGTTTTGATTACTACAACTTTGTAGTAGATCTTGAAATCTGGGATTGTGATGCCTCTAGGTTGTCATTCTTTTTCAAGATCTCTTTAGTTATTCTGGATCTTTTGTGGTTCCATACAAATTTTAGGATTATTTGTTCTAGTGAGAAATACTGTTGCTATTTTGATGGGGATTGCATTAAATATGTAGATTGCTTTGGGTAGTATGGACATTTTAACAATATTTATTCTTCCAGTCCATGAGAATGGAGTATCTTTCCATTTGTGTTGTCTGTGACTTTTTTCATCAAAATTGTATGATTTTCAGTCAGGTCTTTCACTTTGTTTACATTTATTCCTAGGTATTTTATTATTTTTGGTGCACGTGTAAATGGGATTTTTGTCTTAATTTCTCTTTCTGCTACTTCATTATCAGTATAGAAAAATGCGACAGATTTCTGTACTTTTTTTTTTTTGTATCCTGCAACCTTTCTGAATCTGTTTATCAGTATTAGTAGTATTTTGGTAGCATCTTAGGTTTTCTATACATAATATCATGCCATCTACAAATAGTGAAAGTTTTACTTCTTCCTTACCAATCTGGAAGTTTTTTTTATTTCTTGTCTGATTGTTGTGGCTAAGACTTCCAATACTAGAATGAATAATGGTGAGAGTGGACATTCTCATCTTGTTCCTGAACTAGGGGGAAAGCTCTCACCATTTTTCACCATTGAGTATGATATTAGCAGTGGGGTTTTCATGTATAGCCTTTATTATGTTGAAATATATTTCCACTAAACTTAGTTTGTTTGAGGATTTTTATCATGAAGGGGGCTTTTTTTTTCATTCAGTATTTCTCTATTCTGTTCAAGAATATTTCCAGCACTCAATTCTCTTTATATTTCATGTTCTTAAAAAATTTTGAGAAGGCATCTTTAAAAATTGTCATCTTTCACATTCATAATTTTTAATCTGATGTCAAATGTTGATTAAACAAGGATATATTAATATTTAGATCACTTACTTCTATTTAAAAAGCAGATGTGACTTAATTTGGCTAATATGTAAGTAATAAAAGTGATAAATCTTACCATTTTTAGATGACAACATTCTTTCACTTGAAAATATTTTACTAAAAAAATAACAGATAAATTTATATTTCTTATAATCTGTGAATTTGGAGCCAATTATAAACCTGTTTCCTTATTTTCCCAGGGTAGAAATGCCCAAAACAAACAAAAATACAGAGCTAGACCAGTATTTGAATCTTAGTATAATAATGTTGAGTATCTATGAAATCATATAATTTCAATAGAAATTAATTCATGAAAAAGTACTGTTTCAAATTAAAATATGTGGTTTTATTATTCATATTACTATTATTATTTTGTAATAATGTTCCGTGCAGCGCTGTGAGTTGGCAACAGAAGGGAATCACATGAACGTCCTGCATCTGTGAAGGGCTCAATGGCTGCGGTAACTGATGGGCCTTCTGGAATGTTGTGCAGCACAAGGAGGCGCCTGCTCCAGACCCTGGAGGGGCCCCAGGGATGTGTTCCTTCACAACCAAAGGGCAGAGCAATAGGCATAGTACCATAAGCCCCATGCCCCTTTGGGGAAAAGTCTCCCAGCTCACCAGGATTTCGAGCAATGGATGAGAGGTGGTTTAAGGTCGCTTTTCTGATATTCATACAGATATGTGGATAGGGACTGTGCATCGGGCCAAGGCCGTTGGCAGGGCCCTGAGGGCAGTTTTGGGGAGGAGATGGGGATCCAGGTTCACATGGGAGCAGGAGTCTAGGAGGGAGCCCCGAGGAGCCCAGAGGCTGGTTTCTGGGATCTGGGTCCCTTTGTGCCACATCGGTGCCCTGGGTGCTGGGTCCCTGTGGCACCTGCGCTCACCCTGAGACAGCGCTGGACTTTGTTGGCAGTAGGGAACTCCTTCCTGTCCTTCAAGGAGGTGGGGCAGGGGATCCCATCGTTCAGCTCCTGCCCTGTCTCCCATGTGGAGCTCTGTAAAGACAGTGCCTGGCAGCCAGGTGGGAGGCCTCAGAGGTCTGTCTGGCTGCCTTTGCTGATCCTCAGACCCAGGGGACACCCTTGCAGACACACCACAGGCCAGGATGCACGCAGCTCCACCATGGAGAGAAAAGTGACCCAGCTCGAGGGCCTTGGATTCACTCTGGCCCTGGTGAGAGGCACCTCAGGAATCCTCTTTCCACCCTGCCCACCGTGGCATCGGTGTGAACATGAAGGCATCCCCAGGGTATCCACTGCCCTGCAACCTCCTCCAGCCCAGGGCGGGACTTCCCCCACATACCCCTCTTTCCCTGAAACTGGGGGAATGGGGCTGACCTGGGATGGCTCGGAGAGGTGGCCTGGCCTGGCCTAGGTCGCTCGGTATTACCTTCTGGCCCCTCCTGGCAAAGGCCCTGCGGCGTCGGGGGTGCGGGTTGAGCCAGTGTCTGCAGCATGTGAAAAGTCCCTCACCCTGGGGTTTCTGGAAGCCAGAGCCCCGGACAATGGGCACGCAGCAAGAGAACATCTTTCACTATCGACTGTCTCCAGCCAAGTGAGCCTGATACGGGACTGCACTACGATGTGGTTGCCTGGTGACCGGGGTTCCAAGTTCTGTTGGGGTCAGTTATCAGGGAAGTGACTTCACTTCCTGGGATCCCCTCCCTGAGTCCACACCTGGACTAGCACCTACACAAACAGTGCTCTGGGCTGCTGACTGCTCATCCCCTTTCTGCATGCCATGCCACATGCGTACCCAGTGACACCAACACACCCCTCTCCACAAGCCCCACGGAAGGTCTGGGTGCAGCCAGGGCCCCAGCTTAGAAACACCCCGGGCTCTGACGCAAGTCTCCATCTTCCCTGTTTTGGATCCCAGAGAAGCCGTTGTGCCTGTCAGGGATGGTCTGTGTCTTGCCTGTGCGATAGGGATTATTCCAGCATGTACTTCTTGCAGAAGTCCACAGGCATAGGTGGGATACCATCTAAGAAATTGGGGGAGTGGTGTCGTACGTAGGGAATAACTGCCACCACATTTTGTTCCTTTCTCACCTTCTCTGAGTCTGTAGCTCTTCCGATCCCACCCACAGTCCCTATTGTGTTGTGTGTGTAACTGTGCACATGTGTGTGCCCCAATACTCCTATTGTGCAGGCCCAGAAGATGACAGTCCCACCTAGGGTTTATGGGAAATAGCTTTCCCAGGTCTTAGGCTTTCTGATTTCCAAGGCCAATCCTGCAGAAGGCATTGGAACCTTGGCTTAGAGGGGCTGAGCCCACCCTTACCCCTAGACGCTGCCAGTTGTGTGTCACGAGCCATCCCTCCTTTCCTCTGGGTGTCATGCGGGCAGGGGTGCCGTCAGTGGATTGCCCTGGCCTGGGCTCCTCCTCAGGTACGTGCTGGGAAGCCTCCTACCTGGGATGTCGATGTTTCTTCTCACCCCCATACCACCTCCAGGTCTACAGCCAGTTCCAAAACACAACCTCTTCCCGAGCTCCCAGTGAGTAGCTAGGTTCAGCCAGGGCCCCAACGTTGAGGACACTCGGAGAGCTGGGTTCAGGCCTGGTTCTGCCTTCTTACCAGTCTGTGATTCTGGGCAAGGCACGGACCCTGCTGGGGTCTTCCCCTCGTTGCAGAGGCTGCCTGTTACGTAATTGATTTTATTTCATTTGAAAGATTTTCTATGTTGGTTTGAGAGACAGAGTGTGGGGGGTGGGGAGGATAGAGGGAGAGGGGAGACAGAATCTCAAGCCGACTCTGTGCTGAGTGTGATGCCCAATGCTGGTCTTGATCCCAAGACCCTGAGTTCGTGACCTGGGTCCAGATCACGAGTAGGAGGCTTAAGCAACTGAGCCACCCAGGCACCCTGGGAAAAGAACACTGTCGATATATTTCCAGGCAATGCAGGGAAGTGACTAGTGCAAGAGGGAAGACAAACATGGGGGACTCTGTATTTCCCTAACTTACTGCCTAAAGAGATTTCATTTCTAGTCTACGGGTCAGGGATGAAGAATACAGGCGAAGCTCAGCCATTTCCATGAGTTGGAGACAGAAAGATGGAAGTTTGGAGAAGTCAATATAGCTGTGGTTTACAGTACAGAATACTGAGGAGAGCTGCACAGAGAAAGAGGACCTCAGAAAGCCATCTAGGATCACTTTTGAGTTTTCATGGAATTCCTCAGTAGGGCACGTGTGTGAGGAACCTATGTGGTGTGGGGAAAATCATAGCCCAGGGGAAGCAGAGAGGAAAATGTCACTAGCCTTCACACACAATCAGGAAAAGTCTGTGCTACCAGCAGCAGGCAGAGTGGAAAACCTCGTAATTCGTGGGACATTGCAAAGAGAGCTCAGAATACCAACAGAACAATAGCAAAATACATTGAAGACTACTGTGATACCACCTAACAAACCTTTGGAAAGCTAGTCTGGAAGGATAAAATCGTCTTCCAGGAACCTACCTCACCATCAGAACAATCCTCAAGAGTATGTGTAGAAATATAAGCCATAGTTAATATCTAACAATTAAAATTCACAATACCTGTCTTCCAACAAAAGATTACCAGGATGCAAAGAAGGAGAAGAGTTCACCTCGTACTGAGGAGAAAGATTAAACAATAGAAACCTACCCAGAAATGAAAAAGACGATGGAAGTATTGCACATGGACAATCAAACAACTGTTAGAAAGACGTTTTATATACGTAAGAATGTACACAAAGGATGAAGTGAAACAGAGATATAGGAAATATGAAAACAAGGAAAACCCAACTTCTGGAGCTGAACAGTGGCACGTCTAAGATGAAAAATGTAGTAGATGGGCTTTCTTTCCCGTTAGACACTAAATAGCAAAAAGAGAGCGAGAGACAGAGAGAGAGAGAGAACTTGAATGTATGATCATAGCAGTTGTCCAGAATAAAGCAGAGAAAAGGAAGGGTGCAAACCACGCCCTGCACACAAACACTAGAGTATGTGTGAGCTTTGTAGCAATTTCAAGTGGCCTGGTAGATACGAAATTGGCTGAGGTACAGAAAAAAACTGTTTGAAGAAGTAATTCTGATTGTTATCTGAATTGTATGAACCCTCTACACCCATATTTTTAAGAATTCAGGAATCCAGGCAACAAAAACCCCAAACATAAGGATCATGAAAAAAAAAAACCTCCTTATCAACCTACATCCCAATAAAATTGCTTAAGACCAATGATAAAGAAAAAATCTAAAAAGCAGATGGAGATGAGTCCATTGCATTACCTGTCACGTCCCTAATTCTGTAGATGGTCTCTGTTTCTTTCTGGTCTGTGTTACTCTTGGAGTCTGTCTTCAATTACAGGATCCCCCTTCCTATTCTTGCAGGGTGGTTTAGCGGCCAAATCCTTTGAGTTTCTTTCTGTCCTGGAAGCTCTTTATCTCTGCTCCTATTCGGAATGACTCCTTGCTGGGTAAAGCGTTCTTGGCTCCATGTTTTTCTCACTTAGTACCATGACTCGATCACACCAGCCCTTTCTGGTGTGCCAGGACTCTGTGGATAGGTATGTGGCTAGTCTAACGTGCTTACCCCTGTCGGTGAAGATCCTCTTGTCTCAAACTGCTTTCAGGATTTTCTCTTTCTGTCTGAAATTGCAAACGTCACTAGTATATGTTAGGGTATTCCTCTATTCTTATGGATTTGGGGAAGAGTCCTCTCTACCTCTTGGACTTGAATGCCTGTTTCCCTCCCAGATTAGGGAAGTTCTCAGCTACGATCTACACAGATAGATCTTCTGTCCCTCTGTGTCTTCTCCCTCAGGGCCAGAAGTAATTCCAATATCGTTTCCTTTTGTGGCATCACTGATTTTTCGACTCCTCCACCCATGGTCCATTCGTTGGCTTTCTCTCTTTTCCTCAGTTTCCTTCCTTTCCATCAGCTTGTCTTTGGTGTCACTGACTCTGTCTTCTCATTGACCCTAGCCGTTAGAGCATGCACATCCAATGTAGACTGCATCTCAGTTAGAGCCTTTGGAATTTGGGCCTGATTCGATTTCATTTCTGCACTATGAGAGTCTCTCGTGTCATTTATACTTTTTTCAAGCCCAGCTAGCAACTTTGTAATTGTCATCCTGAGTTCCAGCTGTGACTTCTTACTTAAAACCCTATGCATTAGATCAGTGGCAGAGAGTGTTACCTCTGGCTCTTTTTTTTTGCTGTGAATCCCTCCCTCTAGTCACTTTTCCCAGAGAAGAATGGATGGGGGAGAGAGAGATTAGGATCTCACGGGGTGGACAAAACAGGGTGAGCCACATGGTCCCGAGTATCTTTTGGTCTGTGTGTTGGAAGTCACTAAATCCCAAAATTGTAAAGAAAGCCAAACTCATATTATACAGAAATCAAATTGAATGTAGCGACAGGAATCCAAAAATGAAGAATATATGTATAAAATGTCAATGTAAAAAATGAAAGTTAAGAAAAGATTGAAAATTGAAGTGTTTCTAAAATTAAAAAAGGTAGTTGGAAAGGGAAAAAAGAAAAAAAAAACGAAATGGAAAATTTTGAATGGAGAGAGAAATGAATCATGAGAAAAAGCCTCGAGCTCTAGGTGCTATTTTCCCCTAGCGCTAGAGTTTGGCCGTCCTCTTTGGTCTGTAAACTTGCTGTTCACTTGTTCTTTCACCTCGTTTTCGGGGGGCAGGGGCCCAGTGCGCTGATTCTCAGGTGGTTTTGCCTGGACGGGGATGCACTGCCCCTGTTAGGGGGCCCGGTGGGGCTCAGGGTCAGCTGGTTGTTCTGTGTGCCTTGTGTGCCCAGAGGGCTTTCCTCACCTCTTGAGAGGGTGAGAATAAAAACGGCCGCCCGCATCTGTAGGCGTGGAGGTGTGATGTTGTTGTGCGCCAAGTTCTGTAGACTTCTGCGGTGCTCCCCACACCAAAGCTCCTTGGGGAAGGCGGAGGGTCACAGCATTCCTGTCCTTTGCAGGGCTCCCAGATGGAGAGCTTCTGATCAAGTGGATTCCCCGTCAAGTGACTTCGTGCGAGGAGAGGGATCTCTCCCTTCTCCTCACTTGTGTCTGCAGCAGGAAGCATAGGCACTGCTGTCACAACAACTGAACTGGAGGGTTATTAAGAATTGGGGCTGGCAGGGGCAGGGGGTCACTGCTGGAGGAGCCTGAGTGGTGTGGAGGGGCTATGCCCAGTGCCAAAGCCGCCGGTTGAGGCTCTGTCCATCCTGCAGCTTCCATGAGCACCCAGTGTGCTTTGGAAATGAGGAGGTTGTGGAATATAGGTGAGGTTCAGTGGGGTGGAATCCGCAGCCGACGACCAGGAAGGAATTCTCGAGACGTCTTTGGTGCAAAATTGGTGGTTTATGACAGGACAGGTGGCAGAAAGAGCTGCTGCCCTGGCTTGTGAGGGCTGGCTGATGATAGACTGTGGGGTTGGGGGAAGGTAAGGAAAAAGGGAGGTTGAGATAATACTTGCATATGTTAAAGAAGACTCACAAGGTACAGAGGCCTTGCCATTGTCTAGGGAAGGTGGTTTTGCCCTCTAGCAAGGCATGAACATTAAGACGGTTGGGAACTTCCTGGAGGCTGCAGATTATAAGGACATTTCGTTGTATCTGCTTTCCCTTCAGGAAGCTAAGTTATTGATAGAAATGCTTGGTTCTTGTAAACTGCTAAGACATTGGGAAACTGAGGGAGACTTAAGTCTTGCAGGATTGTGGTGTCTATAGGTTAACTCTTTCTTTGTCCTTTAGGGCAGCCAGGAGTGCCTGAGGAATGTCACGTACACCCCATGGTGGGGGGTGGGTGTGGGGTGTCAGTTCCGGCTTTGTCCTCAGCTAGCCTTCTCTTCCCTCCTCAGTAAAGGTCCCTCCTGTTCACAGAGGTTCAAGCAGTTCTTGCTGTTGCCACCTAGTGGACATATGGATGAACACATTCAGGTCATGTCTGTGACTCACTGACCTGAGCCGCCATGAGAGGTTGGTTCCTTCCTGTGAGGAGAGGGCCCAAAAAGGATGGACCCGGAGCAAGCAGACAAGTGTGGCCCGGCCGACGCCCCTCTGCTGGCCTGGAAGCAGGACCTGTTTGCTCTACTTAGAAGCTGAGTTCTAGAGCAGGAGGGGCTGGAGTGGCTGGGGTGTGTCTTGGGACGGGGTCTGGATGAGGGGTGTTCCAGGGCGGTGTGTGTGTGTGTGTGTGTGTGTGTGTGTGTGTGGTGGGGTAGGGATGCTTGTGGAGGGAGGATCCATGAGGGCGGTATGGACAGGCTCTTCCCTGCTTCACGGGTCCCGCCCAGGTAGCCTGATGGCCTCACTGCTGGCTTGTCTTCCTCATGATTTCAGGGTTCCTCTCTAGTCTCCGGGGACCCTCCTTTCCCGAGCAAGGCTCCACGGAAAGAAAGAGAGTATAGATAGAGGACCCTGCAGCCAATACTGCAACAATGGGACTAAAGTGTGTTCCAGAAATTGTGCTTTTAGGAAACAGTCCTAAAGCCAAAGAGATTTACGGCACATTGTACCCTTCACTTTAAGGATGAGACTCAAAGAATTGGAGAGGTCTCAATTGTTCGGCAGGTGGTGCTGCTGAGTAAATGATGTGTAGCCCCTGAAAATGCAGAAGGGGACAGGAGAGGAGTAGCAGTGCCTGTCCACTGTGGGGACCTCAGGCCGAACAAGAGCCCAGCTGTGAAACCCTCCCTGCCCCACCCTGTCCCACACACAGGCAAACCCCCTCCCCCGCACACACTCACCCATACACTCCGAGAGAAAGGACTGGAAGAGGGACGCCATGCGTTATGGGCTATCATGGTAGAAGGTAGAAGGAATGTGTCTTCCTTTCTTCATATTTACATCACTATTTTACTAACAAAACGTAATCTGGCTAAAACCTTAGAGAACCTTTTAATTACCTGATATGTTTGTAATAAAGAGGAAGATTTAATATGCAGTCTCAATATTTTTATAATATGCACATTAGAATCATTGAAACCTGGCCTATCCTGGAAAATGAAAGATTTTGCAGGTGTCTCATGGACCCAGGTATTTCTGGCTCTTGGGTCACACTTACAAAAGGGAAGCCTATCCCAGATCATGAAAACATTTCATTTTGGGGCTTCACCTGCGCGGTATTGTATCAGGAATATTCCTTTGTAGTAAAATGGTGGGTTTTTTTTGTTTCTGTTTTTGTGTGTTTGTTTGTTTGTTAAGAGAAAGAAACCTGAAAAAAATAAATGAATCACTCATAGGTTACGTAGCTAGATAGAAAAAGGCCACACTGTCTGATCCCACACACATGAAAACCCAGAAGAAGTAACTCACAGAGGCAGAGAGGGGAGCTGTGGCTGCAGGGACTGTGCTGAGAGAATGAGCAGTATCTGACGAGTGGCACGGGAGTCTCCTGGAGGGAAATATTGTAGAAGGACAAGGTTGTGAAACACTCTGTATCAAATGACACCTGGATGTACAATTTAAAAGGATCAGAGTAAAATTCCATGAAAACTCAATTTATCTTTATTTATAGACCAGAATATATTAAGCTATGAAATAGGTGCATGAACAACGCAAAAATTAGAAACACTGGAATGACAGGGGAGGGAAAGCCATCCTTTGGGGATTCAGCGAGCAGGAACTGCTGCTCCGGGGCCGAGGCCAGTTGCTCCACTGAGAGAAATGGTTGCCAGCACCCTCCGGCAACCCCGATAATTGGTGCTATAGCCTGCTTGGACTCCGGGGCTGCCAAAGGTGCAGGTGGCTCTTGAAGCTGCTGACAGGGAGTGAGAGCTCTGTGTATATCCTCCGCTGGCTCTGACAGGGCAAGGGGCATCAGGGGCCCTTCAGGGACCTCCATAGCTAGTGCTGCAGCGTGCGCGGGCGCCCAGGCTGCCATAGATGCCAGTGGCTCTTGCAGCGCATGACCGTTCATCAGAGCTGTGAGTGTAACCTCCGTTGGCTCTGACAGGGCAGGTGGCATCAGGGGCCCTTCAGGGACCTCCATAGCTAGTGCTGCAGCGTGCGCGGGTGCCCAGGCTGCCATAGATGCCAGTGGCTCTTGCAGCTCATGACCGTTCGTCAGAGCTGTGAGTGTAACCTCCGTTGGCTCTGACAGGACAGGTGGCATCAGGGGCCCTTCAGGGACCTCCATAGCTAGTGCTGCAGTGTGCGCGGGCACCGAGGCTGCACAAGGTGCAGGGGGGTCTTCAAGCTCCCGACAGGGAGTCAGAGCTGTGAGTATATCCTGCCGTGGCTCTGAAATGGGAGGTGTCATCACGGGTTCTTCAGGGACCTCCATGGCTGGTGCTGGGGCCTGCTGAGGCTCCTGGCTTTCCAAAGGCGCAGGTGACTCTTGCACGTCCTCACGGTGGATCAGAGCTCTGACCACCAGCTGCACTGGGCCCGACATGGCAGGTGACGTCCCTGCTCTTTTGAGTTGCTGAGCTCCAGCAACAGTGTTGGGATTTTCCAGCTCAGGCTCTGAAGCTGCAGCAGGCACCACAGTGGGAGCTGGGACTAGCTTTCGGCGCGGTTCCAGATCTCGCTCTGGGGCTGCTGCTGTCGCTCCAAGAAGAGAAAGTATGGTCATCATGATTGTCTTTCCATGTCCCTTCCAAATGAAGGCAACTTTGCCCACCACTCAATATTGTTTGAGTCTAAGAACCCGTCCCTGGATGGTCTCCCCAAACTGTAGCCCATGGGGACAGTGATCTGAGACCACTCCTTGCTCCCAGCCACACTGCAGTCTGTGGAGGCTTGCTCTGTGTGGCCCATTCTCTCCCCTCCACAGGCCTCCATCAGTCACCCCCAGTCCTCCTCACCCCCAGCCTCCGGCTCAGCGGGCTCGAGGTGTCGGTGCCGAGAGAAGAGGAGCCAGGCACGTTGCTCCAGGTCTGAGCCTGGCACGTTGAGCCCTACATATGCCAGTAGTGTCTTTAGGCAGGGAAATTCTGGGGGCTGGAAGAAATCTTCAGTGTAGTGGCCCAGCCAGGTGCCCAGGATGGAGGAGATGGCCCTGGGGACAGACAGGTGGGCAGAGGAGTCAGAGGACAGGGCACCTCCCACACGGATGCCCCAGGGAACCCCTGTGGGAACCTGGGCCCCTGGGTCCCCGGCTCCCGGCTGTCAGAGCCCATTCCTACTCCATGTCCACCTTTGGGCTGACGCAAAGCCTCTGTGAGTGGGAGCCCTTGACCCCTGGTGTGACCATTTCTGTCCTCCAAGCGGAAGCTGGACGCCCTGCTCAGTCTCCCTGCCCACTTGCCGCGTGACTTCCACTGCATGTGGGCAGGGAGGGGTGGCGTGTCTGCCGTGGTCTTTGCCCTCAGGGCACACTAGTGCTCTGTGACTGTCCAACCAAGGAGGGAACAAAGGGACTCTGTCCCATCCCTGGCCTTCCCAGGACCCTCCCGATACCTCCCACTTCCCCTCCCGTGCCTACGTGCTGCCTCGTTCAGTAGGTGCCAGGAGAGGGTGTCCTTCCGTGGACGCTAATCTCCCACTGGGTGGGGGACGTCCAGTCCCCGAGCTCTCCCTGGGTCTCCTGAGTACCTGCTGAGCACCCAGTGTCGACGTTCCACCAGATGTGTGGAAGCCATGCCCTTTGTTCTGGGTCCCAGGATTGGGGTAGAGACAGGGCTGGGAGGCGGCGGGGATGGGGAATGACTCTGTTAGGGGCTGAGGCTGCCCTCCAGCCCCCTCTGCTCTCCCACAGTGCCCACAGCCCACCCAGGGCTCCTCAGGACCCCTTTCCTCTTCTGCAGAAGCAGCCCTCAGACCTGGACCCTCTCACAGGAATGGCAGATGTGTGGGATGAGGGTCCAGCAGCCCCCAGAACACAGTCCCCTCACTGCCCTCTCGAAGAAGGAAGGGCCCTCTGCATTAGCCAAAGCTCACTCACATGCCCCGCTGCTCGCGGGCTCCGCCGATCTCGTCCCAGGAAGAGAGGACGCATCCGTAGCTAGAGGAGGCCAGAGGGGTGGGGGGGCGATCAGATGAAATGCCCTGTTACCCCCTCCCTCTCATCATACCTAGGGTCACTGTCTGACTGCCGACTAGAATGGAGCGCTAACCGTAACCCTAGATCGGCCACCAAGGGGCCCCTCCCAAGGGGCCTGGCGCCGCAACGCCAGGGATTGGGGACCCCCGAGCCCCATTGCCGCACTCACACTGCCACCCCGCCACCACCTGGGCCGCTAGGGGCGCCACTGGTCATTCAGGGCGGGAGAAGGGGCAGGGCCCTCCGAGCCCCCTTCGACCTTCGAAGGCCCCTCGTCCCAAAACGCTTGGGCCCACGCTCCCGCTCACCAGCGCCCTCACCTCGGCCGGCTCCTCCGCTCGCCGCGCAGCTGGAGAAGCAGGCATGCTGGCCTCCTGGGGGCTAACCCTAACCCTAGGTAGGCCCTCGAGGGGCCTATTCAAGGGGCCTGGCGCCGCAACACCGGGGATTGGGGACCCCCGAGCCCCAGCGCCGGACTCACCCTGCTGCCCCACCGCCACTTGGGCCGCTAGGGGTGCGGCCGGTCATTCAGGGCGGGAGAACGGGCAGGGTCCTCCGAGCCCCCGATTACCTTCGAAGGCCCCCTGGGCCAAAACGCTTGGGCTCACGCTCCGCCTCGACAGTGCCCTCACCTCGACCCGCCCCTCCACTTGACGCAGAGCAGGCGGATCAGGCCTGCTGGCCTCCTTGGTGCTAACCCTCACTCTAGGTCGGCCCCAGGGGGGCCCCTCCCAAGGGGACTGGCGCCCAAATGCCTGCGATTGAAGACCCCCGAGCCCCAGCGCCGAGCTCTCCGTGCCGCCCCGCCGCCACCCGGGCCACTAGTGGTACCGCTGGTCATTCAGAGCCGGAGAACGGGCAGGGCCCTCCGAGCCTCCTG